>NC_050575.1:138563374-138783374 GCF_011100635.1 Trichosurus vulpecula | reverse complement strand
AAATTTAAATCACCTCTTGCAAGAGGCCTTTCCTGATCCTCTCAATTGTAATTCCACGGCAGTCCCCACCCCACTGCTGAAATTACCTTGTATTTACTTTGCACATATTTTGTGTCTGATTCTAACTGTACTTGCTACCTCCTCAGATAGAATTAAGCTACTAGAAGGAAGACAAAGACTATTTCCTTTCTGTCTTTTATCTTCCATCTCTTTGGTGCTTAATAAATGCTTGTTTATTGACTTCTTGGAGGTGAGTGTTGAACTTGGCACTGGGGTGCTCAAAAATGAAATCCAATAGGGAGCTACAATCCTTACTAACTGGCTAATGCAAGCATGTGTGTAGCTAAAGGAAACTGCATGGAGAGTCAGGAAACCTGGGTGCTGCTCCTCACTCAGTCCCTAAATTACTGTATAGGCTTTGGCAAGTCATTTTGCCTGCATGGGGTTCAGTTTACTCCTCTGTGGAACAAGGGAGGAGGAGGAGGTTCTTCCTCCTCTGCAGTTCCTTCCAGATCTGACACCCCCTAACAGCAAAAAGTCATTCCCTCAAAGGCAAACTTTTTACTGGAACAAAGCCAAAGTGGTAGCAAATTACATTTGGGAATATACATAAGAGGCATTAGGGTAGCCTATTGGGCCAAAGGTAGGGACAACCATGGGAGAAATGCATGGAACTTGGAGGTCACTCTGAAATGATTTCTACAGAATGTAAACTCCTTGAGGGCAAGGAGTGTTTCCTTTTTGTTTTTGTCTCCATGGTATTTAGCAGAGTTTCTTGTATGGAGTAGGTACTTAATAAATGTTTCTAAATTAAATCCCTCAAAAACGCACAACCGCAGTAATAAAGGGCTTGTTAAGTGATTTTTCCAAGGCAGTCTTTTTTTTAACTCATCGAAGTCAGCCTTGCTGTGGTTCTTTCTTTACCTCTAAGTCAGCCCTTCCACGACGAATGGAAGTATCAAGCATAGTGGTGGTAGTACCTTTATTTAGAAAGGACATAAATCAAAGAGTGAATAAATTTCTGTCCCTCTCAGGGAACTATACATCCTTTGGGTCTGGACAGAAAATTCAGAGACTAGGGTGGGAGGAGAGGGACTCACATCGAAAACACAGTGAGGAGAGAATCTGGAAAATGAGAAGGACTGGGTAGCTGTTTCACGTGTGTGCATCTTGTCTTTCCAACAAGATTGTAAACTACTTGAGAATGGAAACTGTTTCTCCTCTTGTATCCTTGCCCAGCTTTTAACAAGGCTGGGGACACAGGAGGCACTTAAATGCTTGCTAAATAAATTAAAATAAATTAAAGAAGAGAGAAAGAAAGCATGAATGAATGAATGAATGTGACAGAGGGCAGCATAGTATGGTAGAAAGTGCACTAGATAGAATCAGAAGATCTAGGTTCAAGTCCCAGCCATACCATTTACTCATTATGGGCTTTGGGGAAGTTGCTTAACCTCTATAAACCTTGAAATTTTTTTTACCTGGAAAATGGGGATAATAATTCCTGTTCTAGTTACCTCATAGGCTTGCTGCAAGGACAAATGAGAGGATGTATTCTACAAGTGCCAGATATTATTATTATTAAGAGTATTAACAATAACAATACTATAGAGTTACATGTCAGGATTAGAAACTGAAATCCATTCCACAGCAAAGTAAGTGGATTTTCTTTCAGGGAGGAGGGTCTGTCTACAGCAGTGTGAAAACGATTGCAGATCTGGAATACAGGGAGAGCAATTGTTGTGGTGACAGAGTATACACAGAGAAGAGGCCACCAAAGGGAAATTTTGCCAGAGATAGTCCAAGTCATCCATGAAAAACGTCATTTAAGTGAGTCATGCTCTTTAAATTTTTTTTGTTTTTATATTCATTTCCAAATATATTCCCCTTCCCTCTCTTGAGCCATCTTATATAATAAAGAATAGAAAAAGTTTTTTAATTCGTTTATCAAAACCAACCAAGTTCAATATCAAAATGCAGTATTGCACATGCATAGTTCCCCACCCTTGCAAAGAAAGGACGGAAGTGCAAACCTGTTCTCTTTGAAAACTAGAATTTTCCAATACTCATTTGATTTGCACTTTAGACATAAAGCCATTTCAAAAATGGTCATGGAATTGCATCTGACACTTTCCCACCAAGGGAAAGTCAGAAACTCAAGGACTGAAGTGGACTAGAGAAGGGTTGGGTTAGGCAACCCTATTTTGCAGCCTCAGTTATGCCCAGCAAACTGGTACATGGCTCTTACTGCACACTGAGACAAATATTTTCCATCAGTAGCTTCTGGTCACTTAGCAGGTGTTTCTACCCATTTCATTGCTGGCTATGGGAGTGTGGTAGTCTGGGAGGGTGGGAGTGTGCCACCCAGAGATTCTGCTATTTGGTGGTAGGTGCCTCTGCCCTCGCTCTATTTCATATTTCTTCTTGGGCTTGTTTTTGCTACATGGCACAATGGATAGAGTGCCAGGCCTGGAGTCAGGAAGACTCTTCTTGAATTCAAATCCAGCCTCAGACACTTCCTGTGTGACCCTGAGCAAGTCACTTAATGCTATTTGCCTCAGTTCCTCAACTATAAAATGAGCTGGAAAAGGAAATGGCAAACCACAGGGGTTACAAAAGAGTCAGATATGGCTGAAAAATGACTAAACAACAACTCTCAACAAAACCAGTTATTTATCACACTGTGTACCAAGAGGAACAAGAAGGGAGAACACTGTGATGGGAAACCAAGTGATCTAGAGTCTAAACCACTGACTTTACTCTCTGACTTAATTCTTTCTGGGTCTTAGTTTTTCCATTTTCCTCCCTTCCTCCCGAGGCTCTAGCAAGCATCAGATGAACTAGTGAATGGGAAGACAATTGGAAAAGATCTAGATTGTATCAGAGCTAGAAGGTCAGTCATATGTAGGAAAATTTTAACTTGGAAGTTGAATGAATCAGTAATCAATTGCCACACATTTAACAAGTACCAACTAAATGCCAGGCACTGTGCTAAGCACTAGAACGCAAAAAGAATCTAAAGCCTCTGCCCTGGAGGAGCCTACAATCTGATGGAGTAGCTTACAATCTCATGGAAGAAAGACAAGATTTATTTTCAATTAAAGCAAAGTTTTCCTAATATAGAGTTGACTAAAAGTGATTATGGGTTGCCTCAGCAAATTCTTCATCATTGGGTGTTTTTAAGTGGGTATGTTGAGGTGAGATGCTTGTTCAGGTACAGTTTGGAATTTATGACCTCTGAGGCCCCTTTTAGCTCTGAGATTCTGTTAGGTCCTGAAAGGGGGACCATCTACCAGAAGGAAGGGACTGATTTGGGCCTTGTACACATGACAAAGCCCCTGTGGGAAGCCTACAAGGCCAGGTGAATGAAGTAAGGACCTAATTAGAAAGACTGCAGCATTATTATTCAAGGATTCTGGAATGGAATAGAAACTTTGAGAAATAGGTTTCATGGTGGGTGGTTCTTCCATGTTGAATGGTTATTGGTAAGAAATTAATTCTTGTATGGATTAATTAACACATAAAGTCATAGGATCGTATATTTAGAATTAGAAGGGATTCAGAAATCATGGAATCCAACAGACTCATTTTACAGATGATGAAACCGAGGCTCATTCAGGTTAGGCAGTTTGTCCAAGTTCACACAGGTAGTAAGTTTCAGAATCAGAATTTGAATTCAGGTCCTGTGATAAAGGAGAGATAGACAAGGAATGGAGGGGAGTTTGAGAGGAATCTCCCTCTCTCTCTCTCTCTCTTTCTCTCTCTCTCTCTCTGTCTCTCTCTCTCTCTGTCTCTCTCTCTCTCTCTCTCTCTCTCTCTCTCTCTCTCTCACACACACACACACACACACACACACACACACATGCTCTGTTTCTGTCTCTGTGTCTCTCTGCTTCTCTCTCTGTTTCTCTGTCTCTGTCTGTCTGTCTCTCACTTTCTCTCTCCTTTTTACAAAATCATGGATTTATAGCTGAAAGGGACCTGAGTGATCACCTAATTACCATTTTTTACAGGTGAAGTAACAAAGGCCCTGAGAAATGAAGTGACTTACCTAAGTTCATAAAAGTAATGAGACAGAGGTCTTTTAAAGGGCCAGACCTTTTAATTCCAGATGCAGCTCACTTTTCATTCCTGCTTTTTCTCTTTGGTCTCCTTGTTTTGTTACGATCATAAGGAATAGAGGAAGTCAAGTGATTAAAGAACATATACATATATACATGTATATATGCGTATATATGCGTGTGTTTATGTGTGTATATATATATATGTGTATGTATTATATACACACGGGCACGTACCTGTATATACGTACACATATATATGTATATAATATATAGAAAGAATCCTTTACAAAGGTCTCAATGGTGAAGAGAAACCTGGTTTCCTCCAGGACATCTCTAGCAACTCCAATAGTATCATGGCTTCTCAACATCAAGACATGGCTTTCATGCAAGAAGGGGAGGGGGATAATGCTAATGAGATTTTTTGGCAAGTATTCTAGATACACAGGAAAATTTTCAGCCCCAGTTTTAAAAATTGATCCAATCAGCCCAGTACCCTCTCTCTTGATTCATCCAGTCTGTGCTCTTTTCTTCTTTCTTTCTTTGTCTTGTTGCACACAAGCGTGCGTGCACACGTGTGTGTGTGTGTGTATGTATGGAGGGGACAGGGGAAGGGCCCTCTGTGCCACAGAGTGAAATTGAAATTGAAATTGTGAGTTTGGGTTGCACAGACTCTCAAAAACTAAGTCTTTTCCTTGGATGGGGCCTGGGGCAAACAATATATTACCGTATTCCTCCCCTAACAACTGAGAACATATGACACTTGTATTTGCCCCCAAGATAATGTACAAATATGTTTTACAGGATTTCCTAATGATAATCATGATATTTCATTCAATGATAAGAGTGCAGCATTATTACTTTCTTTCTTTTTTTACTGTTCTCAGTGAGTTTGACATTCAATTCAGGGAATCGAATGTCAGCAAGAAATCCATATATACTCTTGAGAGCAGTTGGGAGAAGCCCCTTTGAATTTATTTTTAGGTTCCAAAGGAATCAAGTGATCTCACCTTATTATTTTTTTCCCCTAAGAAATGTATTCGGCACTTGGTGTCTCTTCAATGTTTATGTAAGAGGGATGGCTGTTTGGGCAATCAAAAGCATTCTCCCAAGCTCCTGTAATCAGAGGGAGAAACTGAATGGTAGAGTCGGGTTTGTTCCTGTCTAGAGGGGAGAATTCCTTTTCCCAGGAGAGCTGAGCCTTTCAAAGTCAAGATAACATGCAGAGTGAATTATGGAGCAAACCCCTTAGCCAAAGAGTGCTAATTAGAAAGGAGAGCATTGATATTGCAAAGACTTCTGGAAGGTTACATATATAGACACTGGGTAGAAACACCTGTTTTTCTCTAATACACCTCAACTTTATGGGCACCTAAGACATGCCAAGGTGTTTGCAGATCACTGTTTGGCAACAGTTAGAAAGTCTTATCTTCAGGAGTAAATAGCTAACAAGAAACATGAACATACATGTTCTGGTTAGCAGACATATCTCCTTCCATGCATCCTCAACCCTATCTATGTTTGAGCTGTTGAAGAGTCACTATGCATAAGAAATGAGGACTGAGCAGACACCAAGAAAAGAATATAGAACCTGAGCAGGTGGAGACTTAAAAAATGGGTGGTGGTTGGGATTTCTGTCTCAGATTTCTTAGTTTTAACCAAAGGCATCATTTTTCTGTGGTCCTATTATTCATTTTCATTCAACATCAACTCCAGGCAGCCTCCTTTGGGCGATGGGTGACAGGATACTAGCTCTTGCTTTGCCCCGCTTGTCCACCTTCTGGGCTGACTTAGATTTCCTGGTGCCGCACAAGAGGATGGCATTCGATTACATTATTTAGGGAGGATGAAGTGTTTTTGTTGACGAGCAAGATGAAATCCTCTGAGAATGAAATCAATCTTTTGCGGAGACCCTGGAGCATTGATCCGGGTGCACATTGACAATTTCTGGCTGTTTAGCTGTTTGGAATGACCGCACAAAATGAGCAAGTTGTTATAGTTTTAAGGTTTTGGTACTTATTGGCAACCCTTGCACTCATATGATTAATCACACATTCAAAATGTGCGCTCAGTGGAAATTGACTGCGACGCAGCAGAAACAAAGTTTTCAGTTATCCTCGTGTAATAAATTGAAGCTCTATCCCCAAGCAAATTTGTCTTCAAGATTCCAATTTGCCTTGTTAAAAGTGTTGTTTATACAGTAGTTAGCAAAAACGCAAGTAATTACCGCAGAATTCATTCTAAGCAATTCTTTATCTCCCCCCCCCCCCACTATTGGTTTTCTATCTTCATTACCCAATATTTCGCTCTCTCTCAGCAGAAGTCTCACTCGCAAGAGGTGGCCCTGGACACTAGTCTCGATGACCAGCTTGGAGTCTGGAACACATTTCCTGGCTCTGGTCAACAGGCTGAGGCCCAGAGAAACCATCAGCCTTGATGAAACTAGGGCTCTGTACAAGGGCCATGCTTGGGTTCTGGGCTATGTTTACAAAGAAAGGATAGGAACATCATTACCCAAACATCTCAGTTTATGTGTTATATTTCATTTCACGAAGCAATATTTATTCCAAGAGGAGATTTTTAATTTTTTTAAACCAGGGAAGTTTTTATGTACGTGTTTCCTATGGCAAACCACATCTGTTTTGGTTGCTGAAACCAGTGTGGCTTTATTTCATAAATACCATGTGAAATGGGACTAGGGCTCTGGAATGCAAATTATGTTTAAGTGAGTAAACATTTTAGTACTGAGCTGAGGAGCTTTTTTTGAATAAAAAATAAAAGGGGGGGGTAGGAAGCACCAAGTGTCTGAGGGGAAAGGAATGATGGTTAGAGGCCTGGAGTAGGCCTCGCTATGGAGGGAAGCCAAGCTTTCATGTCCACCGGCTCCTGAGCCCATAGGCTGCCAGGGCTGTAGCCGTGGGGGGAGCAGGATTGAAGCATAGAACAGAGGGAAACCCTCTGAGCAGGCCTTCCT
The DNA here is from genome assembly GCF_011100635.1 of Trichosurus vulpecula. Lineage (NCBI taxonomy): Eukaryota > Metazoa > Chordata > Mammalia > Diprotodontia > Phalangeridae > Trichosurus > Trichosurus vulpecula. The sequence continues at coordinate 138,776,339 of NC_050575.1, read as the reverse complement.
GCTTCCTGAGAGAGGCTCCCACACTCCTAATGTACAGAAACTACATCCGTATTTATCAGGAAAAGCCTAATTATAGAGCTCAGAGATTTTAATGGCAGGGGGAAATTTAAATGCAGTTTGAAAATATGAATATTCCTAAGCTAGCAGTCAAAATACCAAATGATTGGCTTCAGAATCAATGAATTATAATTTAGCAGCTCATTCCTGAAGGTGGAGTCTCTCACCTTGCACAGGATGTGTGTGTGTGTGTGTGTGTGTGCATGCACACTTGTGTCTATGTGAGTACATAAGCAAGAGTGTATGTGTGTGCACACTTTAATGAACTCCTCTGGTATTGTATTGGGCAGAATCTTGTTTTGTTTTGTTTTCTTGAAGTTCCTTTCTTAATGTCTTTTCAATATAATCAGATTGCTTGAAACAATAAAGACAATTCTATGTGTGTTTCCATATAACTTAATGTCCTATACTGGATGCATAGATCCAGGCATCTATCAGCTCTATGCCTTTGTTTCTGTTTCAGCCTGGTGTGATCCATGAGTGTAAGAAATCCATAACATGGCTGTTTGTGTGTTCCCCTCTCCCTGTCACGTTCCTCTGGTATGTGCCCCCACAAAGCTTAACTTGAGGGCTAGAGGTGAAGCTGCATTATCCATTTAATTGTATGAGACATTTTAGGATCATAGATTTTTAAAGCAGAAAAGACTCTAGAAGCTATCAACTTCATTGGATCATAGATTTTGAGCCAGAAGGGACCTTAGAGGCCATGGAGTCCAAGCCCGAACCCCCTCATTGTGCAGATAAGGAAACTGAAGCACATAGAGGTTAAGGGACTAGCCCAGGGTCACATAGCCAGCTAGTAAGGGTCTAAGGCAGATTTAAACTGAGGCGTTCCTCACTCCAAGTCCAGCACTGTCCACTATGGTTATATTGTCTCTTGCTAATTCTTTCATTTTATAAATAAGGAAATCAATAGCTAGAGAAGTTAAGTGACTTACCCAAAGTGTCATGGATAGGAAGTAGCAAAGCCAGGGTTCAAGCCGGGATCCTTTCTCTTTGTGTAGCCCTCTTTCCACTCTACCATATAGTATGACAAACTCTCTCATCTCACAATGCAGCAGCTAGGTGGGGCAGTGGATAGAGCACCAGGCCTGGAGTCAGGAAGACTCATCCCCCTCAGCTCAAATCCAACCTCAGACACTTCCTAGCTGCGTGACCCTGAGCAAGTCACTTAACCCTGTTTGCCTCAGTATCCTCATCTGTAAGATGAGCTGGAGAAGGAGATGGAAAACCACTCCAGGATCTTTGCTAAGAAAATCCCAAATGCGGTCACAGAGTCAAACAGGACTGAAATGATGACCCAACAACAATAACACCTCTTACGATGCTGAGTCCAGCGCCCTGAGAATGCAGTAGGTGTTTAGGAAACGCTCGGTGAATTGGTTGAATGGTCTAATTGAAAAGTTCACTTTCTAGGTGGACTCTTTTCTCCTCCTCATACACTATGCTGCCTACAATATAAAAAGAGGCTAAGAAAGAAGCTCGTTGATTGACTCCTAAGATCCTTGTTTCTCTTTCGTTCCTGGAAACATCCCTATATCTCTACCTGTAGTGGAGATAAGGAGTTGTCACAGCTGCTGTCCATGCAGTCCTCAAACTGGAGAGTATGGCAATAAATCCTGTTTTATTTTATGGACAAATAAATGCTGAGGTAAAATATTCCAGGATCGTAGCTCGAATACTCGCCATAGCCGTGCTACTGTAATAACCGCGGTGACATTAATTTAGTGCTTTGTGCCGTAGGAAGAAGGAAGAAGGAGGGAGAAGGACATTAAAAAAGAAAAATTACCATCCCTTGGATTTATTGGGATTGGCCTTCCTCATTTGCAGCCATCATCAGTTGATTAGGTGCTGATGACAGTGTGGACAATCGTGCTGGAATGGTTGGTGGAGGAAAGCCCTGAAGGTACTCTGTTAATTGAGATGATGTTCATATTACAGTTACTGAAAATAACTGCAGACAGTGAAATAAGAGGTTAGTGTTGTGTAACAGACCACATGGGCACTCACTCATTATCTGCCTGGGATGAAGGGATGGGGACTGTGGATGGCCCCCTACCGTCCCCCAAACTCAGGAACAGGAAATGGCTTGCAGCAGCTCCAGACCTCAGCTCACAGACCTAGTGTGTCTGAGTGCTGCTGCTGAAGCTAGGGAAGGGGGATGAGGACTGATTCTGAAGAAATGGAAACTTATCTCAGGATTTCTCCCCTAGCTGTGCAACTCTTCCAATTTCAATTTCCACCTCTAGAAAATGGGAATGATGATAACCCCTACCTTAGAGAGAGGGGGAAAATAGTTGTGAGGATCCATGGTATTTTGTAAACATTTAAGTGTCATATAAATGCTAGGTCTTATTATTATCAATCATTTTTTCAGTCATGTCTGACACTTCATGACCCCATTTATGGTTTTCTTGGAAAAGATACTGGAGTGGCTTGCCATTTCCTTCTCCAACTAATTTTACAGATGAGGAAACTGAGGCAAACAGGGTTAAGTGACTCGCCCAGGCTCACACAGCTGGAAAGTTTCTGAGGCCAGATTTGAACTCAGGAAGATGAGTCTTCCTGATTCTAGGCCTGGCACTCTATCCACTGAGCCATCTATCTGTCTTGTTGTTAATTATGGTTCTTATATGAATCAACAAGATTTTATTGGCACCTGCTATGTACCAAGCACTGTGCTAGGCACTGGTTGTACAAAAACAAAACTAACACGGTCCTTGATCTCAGAGTTTCTATTTGGTTGAACACTCAGGCCAGTTTCCTGATCCCTTGACCCCCTCAAGATCTTTCACTTAGGGGACTTATCAGACAGTGGTAGCTGTTAGAATGCAAAGGAGGTAATAACAACATATATTTATATAAGTACTATAGCTGTTACCATTCCTATTTTACAGCTGAGTAAATTGAGGATCACAGAGGTCAAATGACTTGTTCAAAGTAAGTCTATGAGGAGGCATACAAGCAAGGCTTTTTTGACTTCAAGTTCCGGACTGTCTGTGGTGCCCTGTTGCCTCGATTATTCCCCTGAGTTCCAGATGCTCCTCTGAGAGATCAGAAAGGGGAAGATGAAAAAGCCAAACTAACAGAGTTCGAAATTAAGCAAGAGGTTACAGAATGTCTTTAAAGCAATCACAGATCATCCAAGCCAAGCGCGGAGGTCTGCCAACCAGCAAGTCACTTGCTTCTCTGTTAAAGGGCCACACTTCACTGACAGTATCTTTCAGAACAATTCGCCTTCCCTTGAAAACTTCAGTGGGCATTTCCCTACCACTCACTGCTTATCTTATTGCAGTTTGGGTCACTGACAAAGTAGTAGGTTTCCCCTCATATCTCTCTTTACTTCCCTACTGATTTTTTTTGGAGACAGGAAAACCTGAATTTGAGTCTTTCCTCAGACACTAACTAGTTATGTGATTCTGGGCAAGTCAGTTAACTCTCTTGACTTTGCTGCCATGACTGGAATTTCCCTTAGCATCTGAGATCTGCTCACCATGGAACATTCCTCTGTCATCATGGACCCCTCCTCCTGGTGGTAAGTTCATTCTGGGAGCCTCCATTCTGGGGCAGTCAAGTGACACTATATCCTCTTCCTCTTCCCACATCCCTTATTCCCACTTTCCCTTTTAGCTCCTTTTATGGATCATATTTATTCATTGGAATGTAAGCATCTTGAAGGCAGGGACTGTTTTTCTTTTATTTGTATTCCCAATGCTTAGCACCGTGCCTGGCTCATAGCAAGTACTTAATAAATTTCTTGTTTCCCACCTGTCTAACTTCTCTCAACCTCAGTCATTGTAATGGCAAGCAAAGTGGGACATTTTGCTATTTTTTCTTTTGGAATGCTTCTTAGCATTAAGGCAATCAAGTGCCTTTGATTGAGTCTTGCCCTTGTTTCAATCAAGAGTCTTTGATTCAATCAAGAGTTTTTGGTGACCTGCTTAAATCACAAGAAAACCTAAGTCGCATGAATTTGAGTTACATGGCTGCAACGCCCTCTGGCCCTGAAGAAGTACATATATATATGTATATACTCTATATTTTCTTTGGGGACTCACTCATTGGAAGAGTGTTCATGCAGCTTGGCCAGATGAGACTCTGAGTAGCCATTAAGGAGCTTTGAAAACCCAGATGTTGGTGCTTCTGTCTCTGGTAACTATGTATGTATTGCTATGGACAGATAGTTAGAAGCCCTGTCTGTTGATCTGTGTTATTTGCTCTGTTTATATAATTCTGCTTGTAATTTCTGTTCGTGTTTTCTCTGAAGTTCAGGGTGCTGACTTTTTCCCCTGAACTAGGTGAATGATAGATGTATGTTTAATTAAAGTGAGATTATAATTCCCTTAAAGTTGCTTTCCTTAGAAAAGCAGATCAGAGAACCCGTGCTAGTATCCCTCTTGTGTGCTGGTGTTGTTGGTCTTATACTTCCACAGCAGCTGCTAGCAGCATTGTTATTACAGTCATCTATAAAATAAAGGGGTTGAAATGGTTGGTTCCTTTACAGCTCAAAACCATGATTTCCATGATTTCATTAAGATAGTGATCTACTGATGAAGTCTGGCAATAGCTCTGCAACTTATAATATTACTAGAAAGTTGCCTGAGACATGGAGTTATCAAGAAACTTGTTCAAGGTCAAATAGCTCCATTGACTTTATATGGCACCTAAACTGCCCAAGAGGAGCCCCATTTTGACCTCTTCTGGATCTGATTTGTCTTCTCTATTCTTTCAACTCAGGCCCCCACCTATACCCTTAGCTCCAACCCATGCCTGACTCCTTGCCCATTCCAACCCCTACAAATACCAGTCAGTCAATGCAGGCTCCCCTGCACTTTGATCTTGCCACTTAGAGGCAGCTGGTTGGCACCATGAGTAGAACACTGGGCTCTGGAATTAGGAAGACCTGACTTTCAATATCATTGCCTCAGACACTTACTTGCTGTATTATCCTTGGCAAACCATTTAATCTCTGCCTGCCTCAGTTTCCTCAACTCTAAAATGTGGATAATAACACTCACTTCCCAGGGTTGTTGTGAAGACAAATGGGATGATATTTGTGTAGTTCTTTGCATAGTGTCTAGCACATAGTAGATACTCCCTCCATCCTTTCTTTCCTTCCTTCTCTTCTCCCTTTCTTCTTTCCTTCCTTCCTTCTTTTCTTGGTGCTGCTGGCTGCTCTGGCCATCACATTTTGGTATTCAATACAAGTATTCTGCTTGATCAGGCTAAACCAACTTGGCCCACCCTGAGTAGCACTAGTGGAGAGATATTTGGACTTTTGAAGGGAATGGGATGATGGTGAACTTTGACTGAATAACTCTTTATGGGTGATTTTATTAGCTGATTTATGATGGTTAGAACATACACACACACATATGTGCATACAAACACATGCATGCATACACACACTCACAAACCTGAGACCCAAATTCACAGCTTCCATTGATTACATTGGGTGAAGACCAGTGGTGGAGTCAAATGAATTAACAACGGGTTCTCCACAGAACCGAGCTGAGGCACCGCCCCTGCTGCTGATGTAGTAGGCACAGGCCCTGCCCCCACTAATAACCGGTTCACAGAACTCAACCAAAAATTAGGTACCAGTTCTACCAAACCGGTGTGAACCAGCTGAATCCCACCACTGGCGAAGACAGTCTACCGTTAATCAGATGGCTGCATTCAGATTCCCAGACACCAATAAGCATGGTCTTTAGAATGTATTTATACAATGCAGTGTGTTATGGTAGAAAGAGTTGTGGTCTGGAAGTCAGAAGACTGAGGTTCTTGTCTTTGGCACCAATTTGCCATGTAACTTACAGTAAACTGCTTCCTCTTTCTAACCCTAAGTTTTCAGAAAGAAATAGAAAAGGTATTTGGATCCCAATTCTATAAGGTCATAATATAATGGAAAAAGTTCAAGATCTGGGGATAGAGGTCCTGAGATCCTGTGTTTTAATTCCTTCTCTGTTGCTAGCTACTACTGTGATGTTGGGCAATCACTGGATCTCTCTGGGCTTCTGATTCTCCATCTATAAAATGAGATTCAGTCTCTGTGATTTCTGGAGAAGATGACTCTTCAATGTCAGGGCCAACTACTGTTAGTTCTGAACTTGGGGAAGGGTGTGTGTGTGTGTGTGTGTGTGTGTGTGTGTGTGTGTGTGTGTGTGTTAGGGAATACTGTAAGCTCAGTGGGCTTAGACTTCATATTTACTTCTTGCAGTAAGGGGGAGGGGAAACCAAAGACCTCATTTCTCCTGGGATGTTTTGGCTCCTTATCATGAGGTTGAAGCTAGTTTGTTTGGACTTGAAGATTCTCAGTAAGGACATCTCCACTGCCCTCACAGAAGAGATCAAAGGAAACATAATTCCCATGGAGTGGGGCCCAAGTGGGCCAAACTAGATAACGTCATTATCCTATATACAGATGATAAAGGCAGAGTCCAGCTCTTCCCAAACAAATCCAGGACTAATCCTTTCAAGGACCTGGACAGCAGAGCAAATGAGAGCAGCTAATAAAATGTACTGTTTTGCAGTTTGTCGTTTTTGAGTTGTTCCATAGGGCTTTTAGCATAACTTCTGCCAAAATGTGTTGATTCTGGTGGTTAGTTGCCAAGGAGTTTCCATTATCATATAATCCAGAAGCTGAAGAAAGCCACTTAGTCATGGGATCATAGGTTTTAGAACTGAAAGGAATCTTAGAGGCTATCTAGGTAAATGCTCTTATTTTATACATGGAGAAACTGAGACTCAGAGAAGGGAAATAAATACTTAAATTTTGTAATGTAGGGAGTCAGTAGTAGAAATGGGGTTCAGTTCAAGGTCTTCTAATTCTTAATCCACTGTTCTAGCCAAGCTGGATATCACACCACCTCCAGGCCATCCTGAGAGACAGCCTATAAATCAATCAGTCACCCACATTTGTTAAATATTTGCTGTGTGAAGAGTGCCAGGACAGAGGCCTTGGACTGGCATGAAATTGAAATTGGACACAGGTCTTGCACTCAGGGAACTTACAGTCTAGAAAGAAGTCAACTACCTCTGTTTGTACAATCTTCACAAGAATAGACCCTTCCTGGTCAGCCAACTCCAGTGTCCTCTGCTCTAGTCAGACTCCTTCTGTAATACTGAGCCCAGTTATGAAAACAGGATTTTAGGAAGAATAAGGTGGATTGTATATGGAGAAATGGGATCAGAATGGTGGGTGAAGTAAGAAGAATGTCAGGTGTTTCACCTGGAGAAGAAAAGACTTAAGGGACACAGTGCAGCTATATGGGAGAGGGATTAACTTTATAATTTATAAATTATAGGTGCTTAATAGGGGTTGGCTGAATGAATCCATGCTGAATATGCAAAGGTGAAAACTAAGCCCAAGAAGGTGGATAGGGAGACTCAAGAATTCAATTAGACAAGCATTTATTTAACATCATTGTGAAAGGCATAGTGCTAGGCACTTGGGAAACAAATATGAAATAAAAAGCAGTACCTTCTTTTCAAGGGTTAGAACATTTAAACAGATAACTAAATACAATATAATTTGAGAAGGAAGACAATTTGTTTTTGTTTTGTTTTGTGACCCCATTTGGGGTTTTCTTGGTGAAGATAGTAGAGTGGTTTGCCACTTCCTTCTCCAGCTCATTTTACAGATGAAGAAATTGAGGCAAATAGGATTAAATGACTTGCCCAGGGTCCCATAGCTAGTAAGTTTCTGAGGCCAGATTTGAACTCAGGAAGATGAGTCTTCTTGATTCTAGGCCTGGCAGTCTATCTACTGAGCCACTTAGCTGCCCCTTAAATTAAATACAATATAATTTGAGAAGGAAGAGGTTACTCATAACTAAGGGATCAGGGAAAGCTTTCTGTAAGAGGTTGCAACTGAGCTGAGCATTGAAGAAATCTAAAAACTTTAGGAGGTAGAGCTGAGGAGGGAGTGCTTTCCAGGCACATGGCGACAGCCTATGTCAGTGGTGGGGAACCTGCAGCCTCAAGGCTACACATGGCCCTCAAGGTCCTCAAGTGCAGCCCTTAAGGACCACATGTAGCCTTGCAGGTTCCCCACCCCTGGCTTATGCAAAAACATGGAGGTGGGAAATGGGCTGTCAAGTTCTGGAAACAACCAGCAATATACTTTGGCTAGAATGTAGAGGCGTAATAGAATATTCTGGTTCCCCGAAAATGCATATATTAGAGTAATATCCCATGATGAAATATGCTACTTTGTAAGACATTGAACTCCCTATTAGCAGTAGTGTTGTGATCAATTGTTAGAAAGAGTACAGAAGGGCTTCTGTGAAGTGGGAAATTGTACCAGGTGATTTTCAAAATCCTTTCCAACCATAAAATGTGATGATTCTGTGAATCCCACAACTTCTAAACTCAAGGATTCAATATTAGACAGAACTTCAAACATAATCTCAAAGAACTCTCTTGCTTCATTTTATCCACTTTTCCTATGGTTCTGCTTTCAAAGGACAGGTTAAGAAGCTATTCTACCTGCATCTGAAGTATATGAAAAAATTGAGGCATCAAGGGAATTTGTACTATCATGATGTACTTCCTACTGTAGACAACTCAGTCTTACATACTTTAACCCATGAGTCTCTCTGACTTAATTTTCAATTGCTTAACCCTTAGGATAACAATTGGTGCAATAACTCAGGAGTTAACCGAAGGAATACAAAATTTGGAACTTTGTGGGAAAGAGAATAATCCTTTTTGCAAAGTGGATAATGCTCCCTGGCTTACTTGTATGGCAAATTTCTATGATTGAATATTGATCTTGCATAGTTTGAGGTACATTGGGACTAGCATGGTCTCTCTTAAATAGAACATTCTGCCTCTGAGCAGAGTTAAATGCTGGAACAGGAAATTGAGGAAGGTTGTGGCATCCCTACTTTAGACCAGAAGAGGCTGCCAGAAACTTGGGTTGTCAGAGGCACAGTGTAGTATTGATTTGGAATGACAGGATTTATGTTTGAAATTCAACTTAGATACTTACAATCACTTCACCTCTGTGGGTCTGTTCCTTCATCTGTAAAGGTTGGACTAGAATTCCAACATTTCTTCTATTTCTGGATCCTATGAGCTGTCTCACGTACCCTAAAAAATCTATTCTATACTGAGAGACAAGTGTTTACATTCAGAAAACTCCTAAGCTATCCCCTGAACACACTTTGAACTTTGATCCCATATCATCCCCCACTAAGCCTTTTACTAAAGATGCTCACAAGGGGACAAAATAACTTTCTATGATCTATGATTTCAGGGATGTCATAGAGGGGCCTTCCTAAAAATCTACCTCCCCTCTTACTTACTGCCTTGCATTTTCCAGAATCATAACATTTTTTAATTGGAAGGAACCAACAGGCCATCTATTCTAACCAATGTAGTTCAAGTAGAGTTCCCTTTACAAATAGTGATTGAAGACCACTACCTCCAGAGGCAGTCCACTGCAATTTGGAACAATTCTAATAGGGCAATCTTTCTTATTTCAGAATGAAATCTGTCTCTCTGGAGAACCCATTGGTTCCTGTTTTGCTATGTGGTTTAAGCAGAACGTATCTAGGTGTTCCTCCATAAAATAGTACATCAAATTCTTAAAGTCATCTACCATGTCCTGCTAAGGCTTCTTTTCTCCAGACTAAACACCTCCAATTCCTCTAGCTGATTCTGATGTGGCAAATTGTTTGTTTGGTCGAGCTGTTGAGAAAAAGAGGAGATCATGGAAAGTATAGGACTGCCACTCAGAGTGGAAAGAATGATGATAAATGACAAAAGGGAGGAGACAGAAATGCTAAGTTCTTATTTTCACTTCCATTTTTTCTGCTAAGAAGAAGGATCTTTAGATGGGAAAAACAGAACAAAAGAGACTAACATCAAACATGTTAGTGAAGAAGATAGTAAGAGAACTACTCCCTGTCCTCGAAGAGTTAAAGTCACATGGACCAGATAAACAACATCTTCGGGTGCTGAAAGAAGTGGCAAATGGGATTGTTTGAGTCATGGGCAGTGAGATCTGAAAGATGATGGAAGATGAGACAGATGCCTCAGGAGAAAAGAAGAGAAAATATTGACCCAGTTTTCTAAAAGGAGAAGAGAAAGCAATCTACAAACTATAGGTCAGTGAATTTGACTTCTATTCCTGGAAAAATTCCAGAACATCTTATTAAAGAAATGGTTGCTGAATATTTAGAAAAGGAAGTGGTTGTTACCAAGATTTAGCATGGCTTTACCAAGACCAAATGACACCAGATTAATTCTATTTCTTTTTTGATCAACTTCTTAAAGTGAGACATCAGAGGAGTGCTGTACATATATTTTTGCTTAATTTTAATAAATCATTTGATAAAAGAACTTTTGCTACTTTTGTGGAAAACATGGAGATATGGGCAAGATAGTGGGACAGTTGGATGTAAGACTAGTCGTTGCTGTATTGAACTTGATCAGGTTAGCGGGCCTGATTTTGATTTCTGGCAATATTTTAGAATATTTTATTAGAGATGATAAATAAACATCTGGAAAAGGAAACAGTGACCAGAAAGAGCAAGTATGGCTTAATCAAGAACAGGCCATGCTAGCCTAAATGTAGTTCCTTTTTTACAGGGTTATTGGGCCTATAGAGAAGAAGAATGCTATCTACGTAACTTACATAGGTATTAGCAAAACATCCAATATATTCCTTTGTGCTATAAATTGAAATGATGAAAAGGTATGAGTCTGATCAAAATTAGGTGGATTTGAAAGTGGTTGAATGGTTATACCCAAAGAAGAACCATTAGTGGTTTCATGTCATTTTGGAAGAAAGTCTCCAGTGGAATGTACTAAGGATCTGTTTGGCCCTATCCTGTTTAACATTTTTATCCAAGGCTTGGATAAAGGCAAAAATGAAATCCTTAACAAATGTATAGATAAGTCAAAGCTAGGAGGATTGGCTATCACACAGAATGATAGTTAAGATCAACAAACATCTTGATGGACTAGAGAGTCAGGCTAAGTTGAATTAGATGAAATTTAATAGAGGATAAAAGTAAAGTTTTAAACAAATTCATGAAGCTAACTTCACAAATATAAAGAGGGAGGAGGTTTGTTTAGGCAAAAGTTTTTCTGAAAAAAAGATATGGAAATTTTAGTGGATTGCAAGTTCAGTATGAGTTAGTGGTGTGAGATGGCACCAGATCAGCTAATGTGATCTTGAGCTACATCAAGAGAGGCATAATTCCCATGCTAGGTGGCTCAATGGATAGAGTGCTGGGCCTGGAGTCAGGAAGACCTGCATTCAAATCCAGACTCAGACACTCACTAGCTGTGTGACCCTGGGCAAGTCACTTAACCCTGTTTGCTTCAGTTTCCTCATCTGTAAAGTAAGTTGGAAAAGGAAATGGCAAGCCACTTGAGTATTTTTGCCAAAGAATTGCCATATGGGATAATAAAACATCAGATATAACTGAAAGACTGAACAACAACAATTTCTCTTTATTCTTACTTGGTCAGATCATCCCTGGACTCTTATGTTTAGTTCTGAGCACTACTTTTTAGGAAGGACATTGATAAGCAGGAAGGTGATCAGGAGAGAGTAATCAGGTTAGTAAAGGACCTCAGATCCAAGCAGTATAAGGATTAGTTTAAGGAAGAGGAATGTTTGTTTTTTTTTTTCCCTGGGAGAAAAGAAGACACAGGGAAGCTTGCTAGCCAACTACAAATATTTGAAAGGCTGTTGTGTGGAAGAGGCATTAGATTTATTCTGCTTGACTCTTGAGGTCAGAACTAGAAACAAAGTGGGGGAAGAAGTAGCAAAAGAAACAAATCTAAACTTGATATAAGGGACTCCTTCAAAAGTAGAATGCGCTTCTTGAGAAGCAGGAGGTTCTCCCTCACTAGAGATCTTTAAAAAAAGGCTTGACAGTGACTGGTTAGGCAGTCTGTAGTAGAAATTCTTTTGGGATCATAGGTTGGATTAAATGGAGATTGGGGGCCCATTTAGCTCCTAAATGTGTGATTCTGTGATGATCTTGATGACTTTTATCATTCCAGATATATTCCTCTGGACACCCTTGAGCTTATCAAAAACATACTTAAGGGTGGTGTCCAGAACTAACACAATATTTCAGGTATGTTCTGACCAGGGAAGAGGACAGTGAAACTATCATCTCCCTAATCCGGGGCACTATATACTTTTCTTTCTTTCTTTTCTTAGTAGTTGATTTTTTATTTTTTTCAAATTACATATAAAAACAATTCTTAGCTTTCATTTTTAAAAAAACTTTGAGTTCCAAATTCTTTCTGTCCTTCCCACCTTTCCCCCCTCCCTGAGATGATAAACAATTTGATTTCGATTATTCAGGTGCAGTCATGCAAACCTATTTCCATATTAGTTATGTTGTAGTAAAAAACAAAGACCCCTAAAAAATCTAAGAAAAATAAAGAAAATTTTAAAAAAATATATTTTGATCTGCATTCAAACTCCACCATTTCTTTCTCTGGAGGTGGAGAGCATTTTTCATCATAAGGACTTCAGAACTGTCTTGAATCATTGTATTGCTGACAGTAGTTAAGTCACTCACAGTTGACCATGGTACAATATTGCTGTTACTGTGTATGATGTTCTCCTAGTTCTGCTCCTTTCACTTTGCATCAGTTCATGTAAATTTTTCCAGGCTTATCTAAAAACATCTGCTCACCATGTTTTATGGCACAATTATATTCCATCACAATCATATACCACAACTTATTCAGCCATTCCCCAATTAACGGGCATCCCCTCAATTTCCAATTCTTTGCCACCACTAAAAGAGCTGTTATAAATATTTTTGTACAAATTGGTCCTTTTCTCTTTTCTTTGATCTCTCTTGGATACAGTCTTAGTAGTGGTATTGCTGGATCAAAGGACACTCACAGTTTTATAGCCCTTTGGGTATAGTTCCAAATTGTTTTCCAGAATGGTTCAATCAGTTCACACCTCCACCAACAGTGCATTAGTGTCCCGATTTCTTGACATCCCTCCAACATTTGTCATTTTCTGTCATGATATCCAATCTGATAAGTGTGAAGTGGTACCTCATAGTTGTTTTAATTCCCATTTCTCTAATCTTTAGTAATTTAGAGTATTTCTTTTTTCATATAATTGTAGATACCTTGGATTTCTTCTTTTGAAAACTGCCTGTTCGTATCTTTTGACTGTTAGTTGGGGAATGACTTGTATTTTTACAAATTAGACTCAGTTCTCTATATATTTGGGGAATTGTGTATTGTGTACCTAATCTATTTCTTTGATCCTCCACTCTATTTCTTAGGCAATAAAGGTGATTGCAGCTTTGTAACACAGGTTGAGATCTGGTACTGGTAGGCCACCTTCCTTCACAATTTGAAAATTGATTCCCTTGATATTCTTGACCTTTTGTTCTTCCAGATGAGTTTTATCATTATTTTTTTCTAGCTCTATAAAATAACTTTTTGGTAGTTTGACGGGTATGGCATTGAATAAGTAAATTAATTTAGCTAGAATTGTCATTTTTTATTATATTGGCTCAGCCTACTCATGAGCAACTAATATTTTTCCAAATGTTAAGATCTGACTTTATTTGTGTGAAAAGTGTTTTGTAATTATGTTCATATAGTTCCTATGTTTTTATTGGCAACCAGACTCCCAAGTATTTTATATTGTCTACAGTTGTTTTAAATGGAATTTCTCTTTATATCTCTTATAGCTGGGCTTTTTTGATAGTATGTAGAAATGCTAATGACTTGTGTGGGTTTATTTTGTATCCTGCAACTTTGCCGAAGTTGTTAATTGTTTCACCTAATTTTTTAGTTGATTCTCTAGGGCTCTTTAAGTATGCCATCATATCATCTGCAAAGAGTTATAGTTTTATTTCTTCATTGCTTATTGTAATTTCTTCAATTTCTTTTTCTTTTCTCATTGCTATAGCTACCACTTCTAGTACAGTTGTGAATACTAGTGTTTATACACATGGTCATTCTTGTTTCACCCTGATCTTACTGGGAAAGCTTCTAGCTTATGTCCATTTCAGATAATGATTTCTGATGGTTTTAGATAGATACTACTTACTTTAAGGAAGGCTTCATTGATTCCTCTGCTTTTTATTATTTTGAATAGTAATGCATGTTGTATTCTGTCAAAAGCTCTTTTTTTGCATCTATAGAATCATGATTTTTGTTGTTTTGCCAAATGGTCAAATATACTGATAGTTTCCTTAATATTGTACCAGTCCTTCATTCCTGACATAAATCCCAACTGGTCACTGTATATGATCTTTGTGATGTATTGCTATAATCTCCTCGCTTGTACTTTATTTAAATTTTTTGCCTCAACATTTATTAAGGAAATTGGTCTATAGTTTTCTTTCTCAGTTTTTTGCTCTCCCTGGTTTAGGTATCAGCACAATATTTGTGTGATGAAAGGAATTTGGTAGGACTCCTTCTTTGCCAATTTTCCCCAATAGTTTATAAAGTATTGGATTAATTGTACTTTAAACATTTGGCAGAATTCACTTGTGACTCCATCTGGACCTGGGGATTTTTTCTTAAAGTGCTCATTGATAGCTTTTTCAATTTCTTTTTCTAAGAGAGGGTTATTTAAGTATGTTACTTCCTCTTCTGTTAATCTGAGCAATTTGTATTTTTGTAAACATCCATTTACTTAGATTATTGGATTTATTGGCATATAATTGAGCAAAATAACTCCTAATTATTGCTTTGATTTCATCTTCATTGGTGACTAATTTACTCTTCTAATTTTTGATACTAGTAATTTAGCTTTCTTCTTTTTTATGAATCTAATTTGATCAATGGTTTATCCATTTGTATTGCCCTCCATAAAACCAGTTCCTTGTTTTAGTCATTAGTTCAAATGTTTCCTTTCTTTTAATTTTATTAATCTCTCCTTTGATTTCTAATTTAGTGTTTAATTGGAGATTTTTAATTTGTTTTTTTTAGTTGTATGCCAAATTCATTGATCTGCAATTTCTCTATCATATCTATATATAAGTTTTCCCTAAGTACAACCTTGGCTGCATCACATAAATTTTATGTTGTTTTATTGTTATCATTCTCTTTAATGAAATTGTTAATTGTTTCTGTGATGTTTTCTGTGATTTAATGTGTTTCTGTGTTTCTTTGACCTACTCATTCTTTAGTGTTATATTATTTAGTTTCCAATTCATTTTTAATCTATCTATGGCCCTTTATTGAATATAATTTTATTACATTATGATCCAAAAAGGATGCATTTACTATTTCTACTTTTTTGCATTTAGTTGTGAGGATTTTGTGCCCTAATATGTGGTCAATTTTTGTGTAGGCACCATGTATCACTTAGAAATAGGTATATTCCTTTCTATCTCCATTCAGTTTTCTCTAGAAGTTTATTATATCTAACTCTTCTAAAATTCTACTTATCTGTTTAGCTTCTTTCTTGTTTATTTCTTGGGTTAGATTTATCTAGCTCTGAGAGGAGAAAGTTGAGGTCCCCCACTAATGTAATTTTACTGTCTATTTCCTATTGTAATATTTAATTTTTCCTTTAAGAATTAGGATGTTATACCATTTGTTCCATATATGTTTAGTATTGGTATTACTTCATTGTTCATGATATCTTCCAGTAAAATGTACTGCTTATCTCTTTTAATTAGATCTATTCTTTTGCTTTTGCTTTTTTTGAGATCATGATTGCTACCCCTGCAGCATGTCTCTCTGCTTTAAATGTGTTTATTCTAAACAACATATTGTTGGATTCTGATCTTTAACCTACTCTGCTATCTGCTTCTGTTTTATAGGTGAGTTCATCCCATTCACATTTACAGTTATGATTACAAACTATATTTCCCTCCTTCCTATTTTGCCATGTTTCTTCTCTCTCTCTCTCTCTCTCTCTCTCTCTCTCTCTCTCTCTCTCTCTCTCTCTCTCTCCCCCTCTCTCTCTCTCTCCTTTTACCTTCCCCTTTCAGCCTTTGCATGTAGCTGCTTTGATTTTGATTTCATTGTCTTCTTCTTCCCCCTCTCCCTCTTCAAAAGCATTTTGCTTTTGTCCACTGACTCCCCCAATCCATCCTCCCTTCTACCCATACTTGTTCTGTTATCTTCCTTTCCTCCTACTTCCCTGTAAGGCAGGAAAGATTTATATAACCTATTGAGTGTCTGTGTGTGCGTGTGTGTGTGTGTGTGTGTGTGTGTGTGTGTTGTTCCCTCTTTGAGCCAGTTCCAATGAGAGTAATGTTCATGCATTCCCTGGCACACACCCCATGTACTCTAAAAGCTCTTCTTTCTGCATAATTTTCATGTGAGATAATTTACCCCATTCTCCCTCTTCTTTCCTCCTTCTCCCAGGGCATTGCTCTTTTATTCACCTTAATTTTATTTTTTTGAAATCATCCTGCCATAGTCAACTACACTCATACCCTCTCTCTATGTATACTCCTTCTAACTGCCCTAATAATGATATACTTCTTAGAAGTTACAAGTATCATCTTCCCATGTAGGAATATAAACAGTTTAACCTTTTTGAATCCCTTATAATTTCTCTTTCATGTTTACCTTTTTATGCCTCATTTGAGTCTTGTATTTGAAAGTCAAATTTTCCATAAAGCTCTGGTCTTTTCATCAGGAATGCTTGAAAATCCTCAATTTCATTAAATATCCTTTTTTCTCCTGAAGGATGATACTCATTTTTGCTGGATAGGTTATCCTGGTTCTAATCCTAGCTCCTTTGCCTTTAGGAATACCACATTCCAAGCCCTCTGATCCTTTAATGTAGAAGCTCCCATATCTTTTGTGATCCTAATTGTGGTTTCAAGATATTTTAGTTGTTTCTTTCTGGCTGTTTGTAACATTTTCTCCTTGACCTGAAAGCTATGGAATTTGGCTACAATATTTCTGGGGATTTCTATTTTGGGATCTATTTCAGGAGTTCCAATTTCTATTTTACCCTCTGGTTCCAAGATATTAGGACAGTTTTCCTGGATAATTTCTTGAAATATGATATCTATGCTTATTTTGATCATGGATTTTGGGTAATCTAATTATTCTTTAATTATCTTGCCTTGTTCTGTGTTCTAGATCAGTTGTTTTTCCAATGAGGCATTTCACATTTTCTCTTATTTTTTCATTCTTTTGATTTTCCTTGATTGTTTCTTGATGTCTCATGGAGTCATTACCTTCCACTTGCCCAATTCTATTTTTTTAAGGAGCTCTTTTCTTCAGTGAATTTTTGTGCCTCTTTTTTCCATTTGGCTTATTCTATTTTTTAAGAAGTTCACTTTAGATGGCAGCTGGAAAGCAGGGACTTGCATAAGGTCTCCCCCAGGTCCCTCCAAACACTTATTGAAAATGACTCTGAACAAATTCTAGAGTTGCAGAACTCAGGAAATAGCAGAGGGAAGCAGGGCTTGAGCCCAGGACAGACTGGATGATTGCTGGGAAGGGTCTATCACATGGAGCTGGTAGCAGAGCAGAGCACAGCCCAGTGTGGGCCACACCAGGACCAACCACACCAGGAGCTGGGCAGAACAGGCCATAGGGTCCTGAATCATTGAGCTGTGGCAGTTACCAGACTTCTCAACCCACAAACGCCAAAGACAACAGAGGAGTTGAGTGGAAAAAGTTGCTGGGACAGAGTGAAGGGAGTTCGCAGTCAGTCACCACCCTGGGGGCAGTGGAGGTGCTTCCAGTGCTACAGCTGCAGTAGCTTCTGACCCCAGCCCCCACTGGTGGGAGGAATTAAGTGGAGGATTAGATCTGGAGTACAAAGCCTGCTTTACCCTGCCTGGATCTGGGCCGCAATCCTGATTGGTGGTTCTTGGGGGAGAAGGAACTCTGGTGTGGCAGAGTTTGCTGTGTAGAAGTAGCTCTGGAAACAGCAGCACAGTCCCTCAAGCTTGGGATAAATTACTCT
This sequence comes from Trichosurus vulpecula, assembly GCF_011100635.1. Taxonomy (NCBI): domain Eukaryota; kingdom Metazoa; phylum Chordata; class Mammalia; order Diprotodontia; family Phalangeridae; genus Trichosurus; species Trichosurus vulpecula. The sequence goes on along the minus strand of NC_050575.1, from coordinate 138,758,380 downwards.
CTACTCTACAAGCAGTCATACCCCCACAAAAAGCTCAAGGGTCAAATAGTTGGCTGGGAACATAAACAGGCGGCAAAAAAGGTCTCAGATTCAGACGCAGACTTTGGAATCTTTTTCTGGTGACAAAGAAGAGCAAAATATACAACCAGAAGAAGTCAACAAAGTCAAAGAGGCTACATCAAAAGCCTCCAAGAAAAATATGAATTGGTCTCAGGCCATAGAAGAGCTCAAAAAGGATTTGGAAAAGCAAGTAAGAGAAGTAGAGGAAAAATTGAGAAGAGAAATGAGAATGATGTAAGAAAACAATGAAAAACAAATCAATGGCTTGCTAAAGGAGACCCCCCAAAATACTGAAGAAAATAGCACCTTAAAAAATAGACTAAGTCAAATGGCAAAAGAGCTCCAAAAAGCCAATGAGGAGAAGAATACCTTGACAGGAAGAATTAGCCAAATGGAAAAAGGAGGTTCAAAAGACCACTGAAGAAAATACTACCTTAAAAATAGATTGGAGCAAGTGGAAGCTAGTGATTTTCTGAGAAATCAAGATATTATAAAACAAAAGAATGAAAAAATAGAAGACAATGTGAAATCTCATTGGAAAAACCACAGACATGGAGAATAGATCCAGGAGAGATAATTTAAAAATTATTGGACTACCTGAAAGCCATCAAAAAAAGAGCTTAGATATCATCTTTCAAGAAATTATCAAGGAAAACAGCCCTGATATTCTAGAGCCAGGGGGTAAAATAAAAATTGAAAGAATCCACAGATCGCTTCCTCAAAAAGATCCCCAAAAGAAAACTCCTAGGAATATTGTCTCCAAACTCCAGAGATCCCAGATCAAGGAGAAAATATTGCAAGCAGCCAGAAAGAAAGATTTTGAGTATTGTGGAAACACAATCAGGATAACACAAGATTTAGCAGCTTCTACATTAAGGGATCTGATATTCCAGAGGTCAATGGAGCTAGGATTAAAACCAAGAATCACCTACCCAGCAAAACTGAGTATCATGCTCCAAGGCAAAATATGGATTTTCAATAAAATAAAGGACTTTCCAGAGCTGAATAGAAAATTTGACTTTCAAACACAAGAATCAAGAAAAGCATGAAAAGGTAAACAAGAAAGAGAAATCATAAGGGACTTACTAAAGTTGAACTGTTTTGTTTACATTCCTACATGGAAAGATGATGTGTGTAATTCATGAGACCTCAGTATTAGTGTAGCTGAAGGGAATATATATATATATATATACACACACACACACACATATACATATACATATATACATACATACATATATATGTGTATATACCTATACATATATATACACATACATACATATATATGTATATATATGTATATATACATACATACCTAGGGGGGGAGAGAGAGAGAGAGAGAGAGAGAGAGAGAGAGAGAGAGAGAGAGACAGAGGACACAGGGTGAGTTGAATATGAGGGATGGTATCTAAAAAAATTAAATCTAATTAAGGAATGAGAGAGGAATATATTGAGAGAGGGAGAAAGAGAGAGATAGAATGGGGTAAATTATCTCACATAAAAGTGACAAGAAAAAGCAGTTCTATTGGAAGGGAAGAGGGGGCAGGTGAGGGGGAATGAGTGAATCTTGCTCTCATCGGATTTGACCTGAGGAGGCAATAACATACACACTCAATAGGGTATCTTACCCCACAGGAAAGAAGGAGGAAGAGGATGAAAAAAATGGGAACGATGGAAGGGAGGGCAGATAGGGGGAGGAGGAATCAAAAGCAAACACTTTCAGAAAGGGACAGGGTCAAGGGAGAAAATTGAATAAAGGGGGACAGGATAGGAGGGAGCAAAATATACTTAGTCTTTCACAACATGAGTATTGTGGAAGGGTTTTACATAATGATACACGTGTGGCCTATGTTAAATTGTGAACCTTCTTAGGGGGGGAGGGTGGGGAGGGAAGAGGGGAGAGAATTTGGAACTCAAAGTTTTAAAAGCAGATGTCACAAAAAGTTCTTTTTGCATGCAACTAGGAAATAAGATATACAGGCAATGGGGCATAGAAATCTATCTTGCCCTACAAGAAAGTAAGGGAGAAGGGGATGGGGGGAGTGGGGTGACAGAAGCGAGGGCTGACTGGGGAATGGGGCAATCAGAATATATGCCATCTTGTAGTTGAGGGAGGGTAGAAATGGGGAGAAAACTTGTGATTCAAAGTCTTGTGGAAATCAATGCTGAAAACTAAAAATAATAACTAAATAAAAAAAGCTAGAATATTTTTTTAAAATTTATTTTAAAAAGTTCACTTTAGTGTATTTTTGTGCCTCCTTTACCAAGCTGCTGACTCTCTTTTTATGATTTTCTTGCATCACTCTTGTCTCTTTTCCCATTTTCCCTTCTACCTCTCTTATTGATTTTTAAAATCTTTTTTGAGCTTTTCACACGATTCTTTTGGCGGGGGGAGGGGAGGCAATTGGGATTAAGTGACTTGCCAAAGGTCACACAGCTAAGTGTCAAGTGTCTAAGGCTGGATTTGGACTCAGGTCCTCCTGACTCCAGCGCTGGTGCTCTATTCACCGTGCCACCTAGATGCCCCTAAGGGATTCTTTGGCGGGAGACTGTGACTAATTTACGTTTTTCTTTGATTTCATTGTCTTCTTCTGGGTTTGTATCTTGATCTTCCCTCTCACTCTAGTAACTCTCTATATGGTCAATCAAGTTCGTCGTTGTTGTTTGCTCGTTTCCCCAGCATATTTCTTAACTTTTATGTTAAAATCAAGGCACTGCTCTTTGGATGGAGGGAGCGCTATCTGAAGCTTCAGGTTTTGTGCTGCTATTTTCAGAGCTATTTCTGGGGAACTATAAGTTTTCAGTTCTTCAGAGGTGGTATGATATAAGGAGAAGTGTGGTCACTATTCTCCAGGCCTGTGCTCTGGTCTGTGATTAACACAAGCCTTTTTTCCTCCGTAGAACTGTTGCTAAGGTCCCTGCTCCCCTGGTCCTACAAGAGCTAGTGTGCTTGTGCTTTTCTTCATCCTGGGACTGTGAGGCAGAAATGTTGTATGGGCAACGCAACAGAGTCCTGTTTCCAGTGCCATGAAGGGGTGCCCTTTAATTCCCTTCTGACCAGTTGTCCAACCTCCTTTCATCTGTGGGCTGAGAGCTCTGGAAGCTGCCACATCGGATACACTTCTATCCTTTCCAAAGCTGCTATCTTGACAAGTGTGGCATACACTGCACTGCGCTCCACTTACCCCAGTGAACCTTTCCTACTGAACTTCTAAGTGGTCTTGGGCTGGAAAATTATTTCACCCCATCCTTTTGTTGGTTCTGCCACTCCAGAATTTCTTTTGAAGCATTATTTTAAAGTTGTTTTGGGGGTATTTGGGAGAGCTCAGGTGAGACCTTGCATTTACTCCGCCCTACCACTACACTTTTCTTAATATAGTTTAAAGTCATATTTACTTTTCCAACTCCCATAGTTTGCTAGTGACTCATATTGAGTTTGCAATTCACTAAAATCTCTATATCTTTTTTCAGACATATTGCCATGTAGAAAAAAGAAACTTTATCTTAAATCAGCCAAGTTAATTTTTTGAACCCAAGAGTAAAACTTTACATTTAATCCTTTTAAGTTTCATCAGAACCCTCTCATTTTACAGATAAAGAGACTAAGAGTTTCTAGAGAGGTTGTGATTTGCATAAGGTCAGGCAGTTAGTAAATGGTAGAGTTAAGATTTGAACCCAGATTCTTTACTTCTAGACCCAATGTTTTTTTTTTCTTTACCCCAGACTATGGACTAGTATTCTAATCTGTCAGGATCTTTTTGGATCTTCACTATATCATACAACATATTAACTATTTCCTTCCTCCCTACCTTCAACCTCCAGCTTTCTGGCATCAGCATATTTGATGAACAAGACATATATACTTTTATCCAAATCTGAACCAATCACAGATCTTTGGGTCATTACACTGTAAAACCCTTTCCAAGTTGATACTGAATGATCAATGACTATATTGTGTATCTGGCCATTCAACCATTTCTGAACTCACATAAATGCACTCTTGTCTAGCCCATGTTTCTAAATTTTCTCCACAAGAATAACATGAGACTTCATCAAATGCTTCACAAAAATAGAGATAAAATATTTTTGCAGCAATCCTTTTATTTGTATATTTGATTCCCCTATCCCTTAGGTCTGTGAATTTCATTGATGTGAGGAACTCCTGGCATGGAACTTGTCTTTCCTAATACATATCAGTAACACATCTGTAACTTAAGATCCTCAAAGTATTGCTTGGTCCACTGAGAAGTTAAGTGACAGCCATAATGATATGGTTAATATGGTTCAGAGGTGGTATTTAATTCTATATCTTCTTGATTCCACCCTGTGAACCATGGTTCCTATACTAGACCTGAATCATAGCCCCTACTGTTTTCATTGTACTCCTACTGAGCTCTAGATTTTCTCTCTACAGTTGAACATGTCTTCTGGGGCCTATTGGTTCATTAACTGTAGCTCCCCACATCTAGAATGTTCTGGGTGCATTCTGGGGTTGAGAGAGGTAACCACTACTGCACCTTCCTCCTCAGCTATTCCTTCTACCCTCTGTCTCTTTTTACCTTGCTATGAAAGCAAGGTTATCAGTCATGCCATGGAGGCAAAATCGATTCTGAGGAAAGGTCATCCCTCCTCTTCTGGGTTTTCACTTCACTGAGGTAGATTGCTTCATTTGGGGACCGTATAAAAGCTACTCACGATATAATGAAAGTTGTCATTAGATCATGAGCTTTTCAAGGGTAGGGACTATCTTTTGCCTTTCTTTTTATCCCCAGAGCTTAGTGCAGTGCCTGGCACATAGTAGATATTTAAAAAATCCATGTTGACTGATTACTTGTTGACTGAAAGTCAAGTCAGCTTTAAAATTAAGACTGATACATGTCTATCAAGGTAGGAGCCAAGGATTTTTGCATACCACAAGTGATGCCAGGTGGGCACTTGCCCTCCTTGTCCCTTTCTCCAATATCAGTATACCCAGTAGCAATTGATTTCTCTGTTTTATCCCCTCTTCTTCCTTACCCCCAATCTTGTGGTACTGACTCCAGGAATTGCTAGCTATGGCTCTGATCTGTGGGCTCTCCCTCTCTTCCCCCATTAAAAAAATCAAGACAACATTTGTCCTCCAGATCCCCAAGTGTGCTTCAGCAATCACGCCCACCATATCTTCCAATTCCTGAGAATGGAGTGTGTCTGGATCTGGTGACTTGAACACATTGAAGGCAGCTAGGTTTTGCATCAGCCTTCTTATTTTGGGCTTCAAGCCCTAATTACTCATTTTTGTTCTAGTCCAAACATAATTCTGCTTGGAAGAGAAAATAGAACCAAAAAAGGAATTGAGCACATCACCTTTATCATCCATTATCATCATCCCATCTACCTCAAGCACTGGGTCAAATCCCTTCTTTGCTCCTTTTCTTTTCCTCCTTTTTAAGTTATTTTTTAAAATTGGCCACTAGTTTCTCTTACTTGCCTCAACTCATTGTAGTGATAGTCGCCACCCCTCCAACTGTTCTTAGAGGACAATGCCATATTTCTGTATCCATCCTCTACTATCTGGCCTTGCTTCTATCTTCTGTTCCTGACTTTTTAATCTGATAGCTGAGTTCCTTGTAAATGCACATTGGTTTCTTTAGACCGTTGTCCCTTTTTCTCCTTGTGAGAAGTGTATCTTGTGAAATTAATTCTCAAAAGCTTCCCAGACTTCTCGGGCTAACTCTCTAGTTAAACTTTGGCACTGTGATCTTACCTATCCTTTCCCTGAGCCCTTTGAGATCTTTCCAAACATCAAGGGGGGCATGTTAGGCCATAGCCATGTTTCTTCTCCTTCTCTATCACACTTTTAGTAGGTAAATCCCCATTCCTACCCACTTTCCTGTCTAATTCTACAACCAGAATCAGAATTAGTTGGTTAACAGTTAACAAGTACTTACTTCTTAAGCTCTTACTATGTATCAGACCCTGTGCTAAGCATTGGGGATTCAAAGAAAGATGAAAATACTTTGGTCCCTACCCTCTAGGAGCTTGTAGTCTAATGAAGGAGACAACATGCAAATAACAATGTACAAATAAGATGTATGCAGTATAAATGAAAAGTAATCTCAAAGAGAAGGCACTAGCAATGAGGCTGTGAAGTTGAGGTGGGGAACTGGGAAAGTTCTCCTGTAGATGGGATTTGAGCTAAACACTGAAGGAAGCCAGGGAAGCCAGGAATCAGAGGTGAGGAGAGAAAGCATTCTAGACATACATGAATAACAATCATTAAAAGGAAATTGAGTCAGGACTTGGAGTGTAGGCTAGAATAGTGGATTGTGGAGTGTGTAGAGGAGAGTAAGGATCGGGAAGTTAGGGAAGGGTAAGGTTCTGAAAGGCTTTAAATGCCAGAGTATTTTACAATTGATGCTAGAGGTTACAGTAGAGGATGACATGGTCAGTCTTGTACTTTAGAAAAGTTGTTTTGGCAACCGAGTGAAGGCTGGATTAACATAAGGAGAGAGCAGGGAAACTAACCAAATAGCTATTTATAATAGTCCAGGAGGGAGGTGATGGATGCCTGAATTACAGTGCTAGCTGTGAGTAGGATATCTAGATGGTGCAGTGGATAGAGAGCCAGGCCTGGAATCAGGAAGATCTGAGTTCAGTCTGGTCTCACTTACTAGTTGTGTGACCCTGGGCAAGTCACTTAACTTGGTTTACTTCAGTTTCCTTATCTGTAAAATAAGCTAGAGAAAGAAATGGCAAACCACTTGAGTATCTTTACCAAGAAACTCCCAAATGGAATCATGAAGAGTTGGATATGACTGAAACGACTGACCAACAGCAACAACTATATGAGTGGAGAGAAGGTGATAAAGAGAAAATATTGTGAAGGTAGAAACAATAAGACTTAATGATAGATTGGAAGTGTGGAGCGAGTGAAAGTGAAGAGTCAAGAAAGGTCCCAAAGTTTCACCATAGATAAGTGAGAGGATGGTGGTGTCCTTGATAATAATATGAAAGTTGGAAAGAGGGAAGGGATTGGGAGGAAAGATAGCGAGTTCTGTTTTGGACTTGTTGAATTTGAGTTATGGAGAGGACCTCCAATTAGAGATGCACAAAAGGCATTTTGTGATGTGCAACTGGGTCTCAGGAGAAAAATCAGGTGGGATGTGTAGATTTGCAATTCATATCCACAGAGAGGACAAATGAACTCATGGGATCTGAGAAGTGAGATAGCAAAAAAGCATACAAGAAGAGGACAGGACAGAACCTTTGGGGACACCCATGGTTACTGGGCATGACCTGGATGAAAATCTTACAAAGGAGACTGAGAAGGAGCAAATGGACAGAGAGGAGGAGAAGCAGGGAGAGTAATGTCACACAAACCTAATAACAGAATCATACTATCTCAGGGTTGGAAGGATGCAAGTTTTACCTGAATAAGAAATAATCTCTTTCTACCATATATTAGACAAGTAGTCAACCAGTTTCTCCTATTGTCAGGAATCAGATCCAGAACAAATTTCCTTATTGTTTTCTCCTTGTTTTGAGGAATGCAAGTATTATGTAAGGCAAGCCTTTTTTAGCCATCTGCTTATAGCTACAGACAGAGAGCTGCCCTGTTAGCCCCTCTGGAACAGGTTCAAATCCTGCTTCTGCCATTTTCTTCCTATGGGGCTTGGGCAAGTCTTTAAATTCTCTGGGGCCTCAGCTCCCTCATCTGTATAATGAGGGGGTTTGATGAGATGATTCCTGAGGTCCATTCCAGCTTTATGATCCTATGACCTTATAATTAATACAAGTAATTGCTCCCTCCTGAGAGGGTACAGTTCCTTTCTCATTTGGAAGAACCTCATATCTATTATTTAACTCTAGCTGTTCAACAGTCCTTCCCTTTCTTCTCTGTGTCACATTCTTCCATCCTTCAACCTTGTGACACAGGCCAGGACTCTCATCTGCCTCTTCTGATCCCTTTTCTCCTTTGCTTTTATGTTGTAGCCCTTTTTCCATTTTGAAAAGGAACTTTCCATTTTCTCTGATAACCTGGAGGGGGGCAAGGTGTTCTCCAGTCCCTCTGGAGACCAGCACACACTTTGCACATAGATAGTAAGTACTTGGTTGTGGTAAAAAGATAAACATTAAGCACTTCACAAAATTGCCTGTGATACCTGTACTGAGATATTTTGTTGTTCTTACTGGTAGTTCTCATGACCAGCTCCCTTGGAGAACTGCTGCCCAACTTCCTGTAGGATTATTGCACTCAGGAGTTGTTCTTCTTCTCACTGGTTTTCTTCTTTAGCTCCTTGATAGATATAACCAACTTCCCTTCCCTTCTCTTGCTTTCTTCTCATTCTCCTCCTTTCCCTTCTGCTCATCTTCTTCCTCTTCCTCCTTCTTCCCCTTCCCCTTCCCCTTTTCCTTCTCCCCTACTTCTTTTTCCTCCTTTCTCCTCCATTTTCTCCATCTCCTTTTCCCTCACCTCCTCCTCTTCCTTTTCCCCTTTTTCTTCCTCTTTCCCCTTTTCCTTCTGCTTTTCATTCTCCTCCTTCAATTCAAATCCATTTCCTCCTCTTTTTGAATCCTTCTTTGCTTGGGCCCTCTCATTTTTGTTTGTTCAGCCATTTCAGTTGTGATCGACTGTCACCCCATTTGAAGTTTTCTTGGTAAAGATACTGGAGTAGTTTGCCATTTCTTTCTTTAGCTCATTTTACAGATGAAGAAACTGAGGCAAAAAAGGGTTAAGTGATTTGTTCAGGGTCATACAGCTAGTGAGTGTCTGTGGGCAGATTTGAACTCAGATCTTCCTGATTCGAGGCCTGGTACTTGCCATTGCGCCAACTAGCTGCCCTCTCAGATGTCTCTCAGATTTCAATATCTGGACTTTTTCACAATTCCAAACCCATTAAAATCTTTATAACTCATTCTCCATTTTCCCCTTTTCCTTTGTTATTTGTTAATGTGAGTCTTCCCATTCTACAATTAGAGAATTAGTCTTTTGACTTAAGGCTCCATTACTTGTTAAAATTCAACTATGACTGGAAAGGAGGTTACCCATTAAGCTATTATCAGTCGTTGATTCCTGACTTTATAAGATTCTTTCTTAAAAGCAAGTTTGAATAAGGGAGTGGGGAAGAGAAAAAGAAGGTGCATAATGGCTAAATTGGATACCATTCTTGCATGAAAGGGACAGATGGGAAAGTGATTGGAGCTAATTCCATCATGTTGTTAGGGTTATCTATCTATCTATTTATCTATCTGTGTCTGTCTGTCTACCAATCTATCTATCCACTCATTCATTTGTATATTTATATGTTTTTTTATTTATATTTTCATTTAAAGGGGTTTGCATATCATGGTGGAATTTACCAGGTAGTTCTCATTAAGAGAGACTGAAGAATTCAGGAAAAATCCTAATCCTACAAGAATTCAGGAAAAGTATGTATATATGACCTTGACAGCTTTCCTCCCTAGCCTGTGCCCCCATTCTGCTGTTGCTCTATGACATTAACAGGTGTGGTAGTAGGGAAACCTAGAGACAGATGTAGAGATTAAATGCATGCTGTAGTGGGGAGAGAGCTGACAGTGCTAACAGTGACATGTTTAACTAACATTTTTCCCTAAGTAGTAAATTAAATTAAAGTTTGGTTTCAATTAATGTTAATGGTCTTAAATGGCAAAAGGCAAGGAAGTCACTGTTAAGCTGAGAATCTGTTCTCCAAATCCAGGTAAGCTGAAGAATGAGGTTAGTTTTTTTAAAAAAAATGGACTCATTATCCCATAGTAAAGGCATGAATCTGGCAGAATATAGAAACTTTATTTCATTCTTCAAATTCCATAGTCTGCATTGTGTATTAGATTCTACAGACATTTATTGATGTATGCAGGGAGAACCCCATGCTAGATATCAGGGGTACAGCCAAACTATAATCATTTGCCAATATAAAGCCCTTATCCTTTCATGAAAACAAAGAAAAAGAGTTAAACAAGCCAGTGGATACAGTAAATATGTCTAACCACATAAGAAACATTCTTTATGCATCATCTCCCACTTACCTACTAAAAGAAGGTAAGTATGCTTCATCTTCAGTCCTTTGGCTCAGAGATTAGTTATTATGTTGAATCAAAATATAGGTAACTTTAAGTGTTCCTTTCCATTATTGCAGTGATTATTTATATTATTCTTCTGTTTCTGCTTATTAAGTTGAATCAATTAATTCATTTTCCCTGTTTTTCTGAATTGCTTAGATTTGTCATTTCTCATTCAAAAAGAACATTCCATCATGTTAGTTTTATTGATATATTTAATTTTACATCACCTTTATTTCAAAACATAGTCTTTACTCTTTCCCTAGCCAGTGAATTATTTTTTGTAAGAAAAATTTAAAAAGAGAAAAAAAAATCACTTCATCAGAAATCTGCATATACATGATACCTCACAGTATATACAAATTTTACACCCAGAGTGCCAAGAGTAGAGGGAAGTATGTTTTCAAAGCTCTTCTCTAGGGCCAAGCTTGGTTCTTACAAATAATTTTATTTTGTAAAACAGTATTTGCGTAGCACCCCTTCTGGGCTACTCCCTCAATTGATTCTTATACTTATGAGTTGGATTTCCACAAGATAGCTGCTACCTTAGGCTCTAGGGTAAGCTTTCAAGTCTGTACTCCTTTTAAAAAAATAGCTTCCTAGCTCTACCTTTGCATTTCTTTTTAATAATAATCAAAGTAGACACAATTTGCTGTTAGCAAAGGCATTTAGTAAGATGGCATAGCTAGAACAATAGACACAAAGCATTTTCTTAATAAATGTGAAATGTACTTTCCTGGTGATATATGTAGTATCCATGGGAAGAGTGGGTTCAAATTTAGGGTGCTATGGACTATATAAGGTTGCCTATAGATAATGATAATATCATATTAACAAATTTTTGAGAATTTATTTTACATCTTGATATTTTACTGAAGCTATGAATCACCATAGGTTTTTATTATTAGTATTGTTATTTGCTTCTCTGGGGTTTCCTAAGTGAACCATTATGTTGTCAGTAAGTAGTTATAATATTTTTCATCTCTTTTCCTATATTTCCAGTATTAATTTCTCTTTTGTTTCTTTTTTGTTAATATTTTTGGATCAGTCAAATAACTGGAGAAATAGTTTACTTATAATTTTTATATATTTTAAAATTATGATATTTACAAAACAGTCACATAAGTAGAGAATGGGAGCATTTATGTCTATATTTATTGGGAACATTTCTAGTGTTTTCACATTATAAATTATCCTAGCTTTTGGTTATATATACATGTAGACATGTATATATACTTTGTCGTATATGTATATATTCATATATGCATATGTGCATGTGTATGCATGTATATACAAACTTGTATATGTATATATACATGATAGATACTTTTGTCATATAAATAACATTTCTATAACTGTGCTTTTAAGGGGTTTTAATACAAATGAATGTTAGACTTTGTCATAGGCATTTTCTGTACCTTCTGAAATACCCACGTGTTTGGGAGACAGTTTTGCTCTTAATGTTTTTAATTACATTAACTACTTTCCTAAAATTGAATCATACTTGAATCCCTGAAATAAATCCAATGTCATCATAGAAAATTGTTTTTTGGGTACTTCACTGTGAGGTTTGTTTGTTTTACTTGGTAGGATTTTATAAAAAAAATTTTATCCGTATTCATTAGTGATATTGGTATACTGTAATTTTGCTTTATCATTTTATTTCATTGTTTTTCATTATATTTCAGAAAAGAAGATTTTCTCAATTTTTGAGAATAATTTATGTAACATAGTTATTAATTTCTCTTTAAAATTTTGAGAGAATCTAGCTGGATAAATAGGTGAATCTGTTTGGATCAGGATTTTTTTTTGTTTTGTAGTTTCTTTGCAAGTAGTTTAATTTCTTTTTATTTCATAATAGGTTCTTAAGGTTTATTTTTATATTTTCTTATTTGGGGTATTTTATATTTTCATAGATAATCTTCCATTTCCTTTAAATCTCAGTTTTATTAACATGTAATATGTAGACCAAGTTTTGATATTTTTCCTTCTCTGTTGTGATTTCACTGTGTTCATTTTAAAATTTAATTTTGTTCTTTGATTTTCACCCTCTTTTTATTCTATTAGCTAAATATTCATAAATTTGTTAATTTTTTTAAAGAACCAGTCTTTTTTCTTGAGAATTTTATGTTCTTTCCACCCCTCCCCTTCTTTATATTTGTCTTTGAATTTTTGATATTCATCTGTGTTTATTTTGTGTTTATATATTTCCTAATTTTCTAATTACTTTTAACTGAATAGTCAGTTCATTAAGCCTCTCTCTTTTTTATTTGTTAGTGTATGCTTTTAACAGTACAGTTTTTCCTCTCAGAACTTCTTTAGCTGCATTCCAGAAATTTTGGTGTGTCATTCTCTTTATATGGTAATTGCCTATTATTTATTCTTTAACACACTCATTCAGAATGTCATTATTAAATCTCTATTCAAATTAGTATCACTTGCTTATTTTACTATTCTTAGTAATTATTATTACTAAATCACTATTTTATTGTGCTGTGATCTATAAATGATATGTTGAGTGTTTATGATTTTTTTTACATTTATTTATAACTTCCTCATGCTTCAGGACATGTTCTATTTTTGTAAAGGTACCATTTGGTGCTAAGAAATATGTATATTCTTCAAAACTCTCATTCACAATATACTTTGTTTTTCAGTTCTAAATTAACCAACAGTTTGTTCCATCTTATATTTTCATTTTAAAAATCTTTCTATTAGACATGCCCAGTTCTGAGAGAGGTACATAAAAACCTCCTACAATTACTGTGTTGATAGCTATGTCCTTTTGAAAGCCAATTAACTTTTCTTTATACATTTAAATAATATGTTAGTTGGTGCATATATGTTTAAATAGTGATATTGATTCTTTGATTGCAGCTAATTTTAATTGTGATGTAGCTTCCTTGCTCCTATAATACTTCTTGGTGTCAGAAGTTTTTTATTTTTGCTTTGCGCATAATTACAACTTCTACTTTAAAAAAAGTCACCTGATACATAGTCAATTTTGCTCCAGACTCTCATTTTCATTCTGTATATATATATATTTTTTAGGTATGCTGCTTTATACAGCAGATTGTTAGACTTTTTTCCCTTTATCCATTCTGTCACTCCTTTTTGTTTTATATTTTAAATTGTTTAATTCATTCACACTTAAAGTTATGATTGTCTGTCTTTACCTCTATAACTATGGGATCTCTTTCTACCTCTTCCTTTGCTCCCACGTAGTTCTCCTATACTAAGTTCTTGAAATTGACTTATAATTTTATAATTATCAAATAGCTTTTTTTCCTTACACCCCTCTTGTGACCCTTCTCTTATCCTTCCCAGTTAAATAAATTGCTAAAAACAATCTTCCCTCTCCATCTCCTCTACAAACTTCTTATTTATTCCTTTTGCTGTGACCTTTTCTAAGACATTTTTCTTTGCTTTGTCTTCCTAATTATCTCTCTTTCATTCTAGTCTATTCTGAAACATGTTTTTTTAAAATTCATATCTAACCATTCCTTGCTCCTTCTTTATTCTTTCTGTGTCTCTCATGAGAGTAGAGCTTCTGAAGTACTAGTTTGGAATGTCCTCTTCTATCCAATATCTAAACTATTGATATTATTAATCTTATCTAATCCCCCCTAATTTCTGCTATATTTCACTTTTAGAGTCATCCTGTTTCTCTATTGTTACTTTTGTAGATGATACATTGTTCTTTTATCCTGCTTTGCCTCACTGAAATATCAGTTCATGAAAGCAATGCAAAATGGAAGCATTATTTTGTGGTTGGAATCACTCTATGTCCAAGTCATAGTTATCAGTCTTACCCTCACCATTATGATGATTAGATTTCATTTCTAAGGCCACACTTAAATGAGCAATTTAACATTTGCTGGGTTATGGAGAAAGTAAGGGAGTTCCAGAAACACATCTACTTCTGCTTCATCAGCTACACTAAAGCCTCTGATTGTGTGGATCACAACAAAATGTGGCAAGTCCTCAAAGAGATGGGAGTACCAGATCATCTCGTCTGTCATCTTTGTCTGCTGAGGAACTTGTATGAGGTTCAAGAAGAAACAAAACCAAACATGAAACAACCGATAAGTTTAAGATTAGAAAAGGAGTGCAATAAGACTGTACGTTGTCACCTTATTTATTGAACTTACGTGCAAAGTACATCATACAAAATGGCAACCTGGACAAATCGAAAGCCTGAATTAAGGTGGCCAGGAGAACAACAATTTCAGATATGCAGATGATGCCACTCTGATGGCAGAACATGAAGAATTAAGAAACCTCTTCACAAGAATGAAAAAGGAGAGCGTAAAAGCCGACTTGAAGCTAAAACAAGCAAAACACCCTAGGATCATGTAATTGGTCCCATCACTTCCTGGCAAATAGAAGGGGAAGAAATGGAAACAGTGTCAAATTTTATATTCTTGGGCTCAAAGATCACTGCAGATGGCGACTGCAGCTATGAAATTAAAAGATGCTTGCTTCTTGTAAAGAAAGCTATGCTGGATAGCATACTAAAAAGCAGATGTCAACAAGGTCCATGTAGTCAAGACTATTGTTTTTCAAGTAACAGTGTGTGATTGTAAGAGTTGAACTAAAAGGAAAGCTGAGCACCACAGAATAGACACTTTCAAATTGTGGTGCTGGAGAAAATTGTGTTCTCTTGGACAGCAAGAAGATCAAGTAAGTCAATACTTAAATTAATTTAGACTATTCATTGGAAGATCAAATACTGAAGCTAGTGCTGGGGTAGGGACATATTATTTGGGCCCTGATGATTCAGTGTGAATGCAAATAGTCATTGTTTTCCTTCTGGCCAGGAACCCTGAGGGTCTCCCAGTTTGATATTTTTTTTTAAATTAAAGTGGCCATTCCTTGGCTCACTTCTTAAACAGCCCTAATCACTGAATGAGTATTGCCTCAGTCAACATGAGATCTGGGAAAGACCTTAGCTTAAAAAGGCCAAGGTGTCCCATTGCATCTTGGGCCATCTCCAGTCAACCTGATTTATATCTGGCCACTGGACCCAGATGGCTCAGGAGAAGAATGCGAGGCTCATGACTTTGCACAGCCCCTCTCTCACTTAAGTCCAATGCACTTGCAAGTTGTGGCATCATCTTCCTAATGTCATGGTCCTTTTCAAGAACAAAGGACAAACCACAACAGAAGCTGAAGCTTAAATACTTGGACATGTAATGAAAAGACAAGACTAATTGGAAAAGACACTGATGTTGGGAAAGATTGAAGGTGAAAAGAAAAGGAGATGGCAGAGGATGATATGGAGAGATAGTGTGGAGATGGAGATAGAGATGAAAGCAATGAACATGAGCTTAAACAGACTTTGGGAGATAGTAGAAGACAGAGAGGCTTGGTCTAATATGATTTATGGAGAAACAAAGAGTTGGCTACAACTGAATGACTAAACACCAAAAATTATATTACCTTTTGTTCTAAGTACTCCCTATCAGCATAGGTGTTGGTTGCCCTTGGAAGCTCATATATCATATCTTCTAAGGTAGGATGTTATCCAAAGAGATATAACCCTTTTTCAGAGAAGGTAATCTCTGAATGTATAAATTTCTGCCAGATGAAATGGATCACAAGGTCCCTGTCTTTTAATGCAAAACATACATCCTCTTCGGTGGGAACATTTTTTAGGAGCACTCTTTCCTTTTCACGACTAAGAGGATACACTTCACACACACACACACCCCCCCTTCAATTTCTCCCTTCCCATTCCTCCCCTTACCTTGCTTTTATTCTGTTGTCCCACAGTCCCATTCCATATTGAGACTAAAAAGGAATTAGTATTCCCTTCATTATTCACCTATGAACTTGTTATGCATGCATCATCCTCTACCTTCTGTCACCTTCTCCTTCTTCATTCACCCAAATCCCCACTCTATTAACTCTTTATACAAAAAAATTTCATTCACTTCATGGGTCAGGGGTTTTCATCCGTGCCATATTAATTCAACTCTTTCATCTTCCTATCTCTTGATTCATTTAGTAGCTTTTAAATATTTAGCCTCGGTCCTTTTTTGATCTTGGTTAATCCCCCTTTACTCTTTTCCTCCCACTACATATAAAGTTCTTTTTTCAGCAACAATCCATAAATATATAAAAATTTGCATTTATTACTTCTTTAATATTGAACAGAAGTTCATTTCTTATGTTTCTCCAGCTTGGGGGTACTTATAAGTTAAGTAATCTCCTCACCTCTTTTTTTACTCCTGTAGGGATGTTGAAAATACATCTTTGTTGAAAGTACACACTAGGTTAATAGGCTAAGGTTTGGAGGATATGCTATCTTTAGTTGTAGATTAAGAGCCTTTGGTATTGGGACTATACTATTCCATTCTCTTCTTTTATTTCTCATGAATACAGAGTAATCTTATGTAATTCAAATTGTCCTTCCTTCATATTGTAATGTCTTGGGGGGGGATGCTACTTGTAATATTTTTGTCATTGAAATTGTAAAATTACCTACTACAAGCCTTGGAATTGGAAATTTTTTTTCCCTTAAGGTGGTGTTTTGTTGATTCTTTAGAGATCAATGCTTTGTTGTTTGAATTCAGAAATTTATTAGCAATTATCTTGCAGCATTATATTCAATTATTTTTAGTTATCATGGTATTCTAGTTTCTAGTTTTGAGTGCCAAAGTGGAACAGCAGCCCTGCCTAAATTTTATGTTTAATACCCTCCTTTCAGTTATTGTCCTTTTCCTTTTTCAGTGCCTGATACCTTTTGCAGGGGTCAGAGGCTTCATTCTAAGATATTCCTATGGGAGATCCCTACATTTGCACCCTGAGTGCCAAGCCTGTAAGTTTGCTTGTGTTCAATGTGTTTTATGAATTGAGTGAGTTGGGGTTTTGGTATGCTGAATCGAAGGCCTAATAAACTGTAAGTAATTAAGTTATCTGGTGTTAATTCATTAAGGGTTTGGTTTGATTTGGTTTTACCTTAGATACAGGTTCTCTTTTCTTACTTTGTCAACTATAATGATTTTGTACATAATTCTGCTTTTTTAGATTTTGGCTTTGTTGTGGTTTAGGTAAAGCAATTACTCAGTTTTCTTTCTAGTCATATTTCCCTCTCATAATGTTAAAGAGAGGGAACATGGAACAGTGAACTACAGAACTTTGAATCTGGAGTCAGTAAAACAAGGATTCAAATATTACTTCTGTAAACCACTAGTTTTGTGACCATGGGCAAATTGTGCACTTCTGTGAGTCTCAGAAAACTCTATTAAGACTGGAAATTATAGATGGAGTGTTTTCTGCTCTTTCTGTACCAAGAATGACCCCAATGACAGAATTTTAGATTCATAATTGGTTGAAATATCAACAACAAAATAGCAGTTCTTTATACTTTCAGAGCAACCTTAACTTCCCAAAGAACTTTTGAATATTTTCTTTCATTTAATCCTCATAGCAATTCTGTGAGATAACTGGAATAGTCTTTATTATCCCCATTTTACAGATAAGGAAATTGTAAAAAATAAAATTAATGATATCCAATCTGCTGTTTCTAAAAAAGATCCAGGAAAAAATAGATAAGTCACTTTGAAAATAGAATTCATCAATTGTATATTGAAAATAGCATGATATATGCCAAATAATAATGATAATAGTAATACAATAATAATAATGGTATTTCTTTAGTATTTCAATTATTGATAAGTTCACTGATGTGGCCAATTCTTCCAGCGACATAGATTATAACCCTTCTATGCCTTAGTTAAAGTATTCATGGGTTTCTATAGCCAAAAATATTAATCACTTGGCAGCCAACCCTCTGGTGATAATAATTAAAATAATATGGATAATGGTAATGAAATCAAATATTGCACAAGAATAAACAAGAATTTATACAGTAGGATTAGCTCAGAGGAGGTCAGATTCACTTCCAACTGTGTCCTTAGATTTTCTAATTTTCAAGGAACCAATAAATATTTGTTGGTCACAGAATTATCTCTGATATTCCCAACTCTATGTCTGAGAGCTGTGTGGGAGACAAAAGAATTTAAAAAGATTTATCCTAGTGGATCTTAACTAAAGCATGTGAAATAGCAGCAAACTATTCCAGTTAGTGCTGGATTGTGTAATACTGGTGCTTGATACATATTGATTGATTCATTGACACTAAAAGCAAATTCTGGGGAAAGACTTACATGAACTGATTCATAGTGAAGTAAGCACAACCAAGAAAACAATATACACAGTGACTTCAACAATGGAAATTGAAAGAATAGTCACAAAACAATTTTTTTAAAATGTTGCAAAATTAAACAAGTTGACCCTAAGGAAGAGATAGTAGAAGATACCTTCTTCCATTCCTTTGGAGAGTTAGAAGGGGTGATAAGAGTTGTCTACAAGGTGCAGAACATTGCATATAGTGTCAGATTTTTTATGTATTGATTGCTTTTTCAATTTTTCCTCTCTTTTTCCTAAAAATATCTTTATGATTAGGCATGGCTCTCTGGGAGGTGAAGGGATACAGGAGAAATCTAAGTGATAGAAAGACCAAAAATATCAATAAAAATATGTTTTAAATGAGAAAATAAATGTGATAAGAATTTCAAGACAGGGGAGATGGACAAGAATTACATGAACTAGAGTCATTAGGGGAGGCCACTTGGGTGCGATCTATTTTGAAATACAATTGTCACTTTGTGAAAGCACCATACAACTATATCCAGTCAATTGGACTATTGTTCTCAGTCATCTTTTCCATCCGCCCAAGGCATTCATACATACATATACATAAAATGCATCCATGCATGAATGTACGTATACATATATATACATAAATACATGACATCCCCATACCCACATGAGAGCACACATACAGTAATATAGTGGCTCTAAAGTGGGGAAGAGCTGGGTGTAAAGCCTATCTCTCACACTTAGTACTTGTGTGACTGTGACAAAATCCCTTAACATCTCTGGGCCTTAATCTCTTCATCTGTAAAGTGCAGAGATTGCACTAGATGATTTCCAAGGTCCCTCCCAGTCCTAGATCTATGATCACATTCGATTCTCTTCCTCACCATTGCCTCACACAGAGATTTGGGAAACTGCTGTGGAAATTTCTATTTATTGTCAATAAGCCTCACTTTAAGTAAGCTTGATTTATAGAAAGTCAGGCTTGCCAGGAAGATACATTAGGGGATATTTATTTACTTTATAAAACAAATCACCAAAAGTTCACAAATTCTCTTCAGAATGTGACATTTAAAAACATGTGACTTACACATGACTATTTAGGAATACATTTCTAGTGCAGTAAGAAGTGTGTGTGTGTGTGTGTGTGTGTGTGTGTGTGTGTCTGCCTGTCTATCTGTGTCTTGTATCTATTGAAATGTACCAGAGTCAGCACTTCTGCTAAGATCATGTTTGAGTTACTTCTGGTCACTGAAATAGTTTCTTGGAAATTAAGCCAAGGGTAGAGAGTTTCATTATCTGTAGTTGCTGGGAAGGAGCACGAGCTGGAGAGTCAAATGCTCTGGACTTCACTCCTACCTCTTATTATGACTTACTATTGCCTCTCTGAGCTTCCGTAGCCTCTGGCCTAGTAAACGTACAGAAACTTCTTATGACCAAATTTTTTTCAAAACATTAGAGCATCAGAGATCAATTTATAGATAAAAGAAACTGAGGAGTAAAGAAGTGACATCCCACAATTAGTGACATAGCCCGCATTAAAACTATTGACTCCCATGTCAAAACTTCTTTCACTGCATAATACTGGCTCTACCAATCCTAAACAGTCTCTCTTCTACACTTGGTCTCCTCTCTTCTTGGGTAGTTAAATTAAAACAGCATTCCTTAAAACTCATTAGACAGAATCAATTTCCCACAATGAGGGGGCAGGGAGGGTGGGTGGCTATTTCCAAATCCAAGGTCATATTACAGTCCTCACCAATTTTCCTTTGCTCATAGGTAGTATACCATTTCAAAACGCAAGTTCCATGGGGTTTTCTGAATTCTTTGGGAAAAGGGTATTAGCCTGTCCCTCATCTTTTGGGTTTGGATCTTTGATTTCATTGGCGAAGAAGTCTCTGTAAGAAAGCAGCTTATTAGTATGGGTCAGTTCCTTCCCTGTAATTTAAGTCTTAGAGAGTCTTGGTCTCTGAAAGGTGGACATGGGTCATATAGCTAGTAGGTGTCATTTGAAATTAGGTCTTCCTGACTCCAAAGTTAGTTGCCTTCAAATACTTATAGAATATTATTTTCTAAATACTCTGTTTCAAGTTCTCTGCCCCTTCTATATGGGCCATGTTTTTTTTTTTGTCCTGCAATGAGATGGAACCAGCTGATATAAGGACTATATGTGTTTTCACCTTTAAGCTTAACTTAAAACTTCGCTTCCATCACTTCACTTCACTACACTTCCTGTATCACCACCACCTCTCAAAATAGAAGTGCTGATAACACAAAAACAAAAGAGAATTCAGATCTTTTTTTTTTTGTTAAAACACAGAGATACCCACAGAGCTGGAAGGGACCTCAGCGGTAACCGAGCTCAATGCCCTCATGTTAGAGATAAGGAAACTGAACTACAGAAAAGTTAAGTGACGTGTCTAACATCTTAATAAGAGAGTTAATATTTGAGCATGGAATGCAGATAGAGATCTAGGTCAAGTCCTATTACCATAAATCCCCTAACAGGAAACTCCTTATAATGAAGAGATTTCTAAGCTATGTTAGATGGCTCATTTATTTCAAACCATATAACCCCATGATAATACAATGATTTGGAAGTTCCTTGGATCAGAGATTTTCTATCTCACACAGTGCCAGCTCTGAGGCTTTGTACATAATGGGTAAACCAGTGAGTCACTCAACATGCTTTTATTAAATGCTTACTCTGTGCCAGTCACTATGCTAATAAATATTTGTTGATTCAATAATTGGCATTTCTTTAGAGTCCTCTATAATTCTCTGAGTTGGAAATTACCTTTTCCCTCCCAGGCTTTCCAAAGCACTTTTTTAATGTGGCTTATTTAAATATATTCTTGTGGATGTTGTCATTGTTTAGTCATGTTCAGTTGTGTCTGACTCTTCATGACCCTGTTTGTTTGTTTTCTTTTTTTTTTTTTGCTCTATTGAGTATTGACATTCTACTGAGTATTAACTTTCTGTTGAGTATTAAAGCTATTGGTGTCTGTATTTTATATTTTTACTCAACTGTCACCTCTAGGAGGGCAGGGATTTTCTTATTTTTTTTTTGTCTCTTCCTCAGTGTTGAGCACAGTGTTCTGAAACTAGTACGTGCTTAATAAACATTCACCAAATTAGTCTGAGTTGTACTGTTGAATTTGGTTAAGTTGTGAAGTGGAAAGATAACTGGTTCTAAAGTCAGAAGACCTGAGTTTGAATCCTGGGCTTAGAACTTACTACCTGTGTGACCACACACAATCAACTTAATTTTTTACATGGAACCACTAAAAGTCATCTCGATAAAACCTATTGTTTTTTAAAAGAAGGAACCTTCAACCCAGAGAATTCAGGAAGTTCAGTGGGTAGAATGCTAAGCTCCGAGTTCAAAACTGGCTTCAGACACTTGCTAGGTGTGTGACCCTGAACAAGTCACTTAACCTCTGTCTGGCTCAGTTTCCTCAGTTGTCAAGTGGGGAACAGTAATAACATCTACCTTCCAGGGGTGTTGTGAGGATAAGATAAAATAATGACCAGAAAGAATTTGTAAGTCCTACAAGCACTTTATAAATGCTGGTTATTATTATTATTATTATTATTATTATTATTATTATTATTATTATCTTGGTAGTCAAATGAAGTAGTTTTCCTCCCTTGTGAGCAGACAAACTGGCACTGGATTTGAATCCCATCTCTGATGCTTTTTATCTTCGTGACTTTTGGTAAAACACTCTTACTCATTATGTCTCAGTTTCCTCTTCCAGGTTCAAGTAGATAATCTCTTAGGTCCTTTCCAGATTCAAATACAACAAAGACGATGACAGTGACAACAACAACTTCCCTCATGCCTGGACCTCACTCTCTTCCTGCTCATCTCTGCCTCCTGGCTTCTCTGGCTTCCTTCAAGTCTCAACTAAAGTCCCACCCTCTGCAATAAGCCTTTCCTAGTCCACCTTAATCTTCATGCCTTCCCTCTGAGGTCATCCCCAATTTATCTTGTGTATATCTTCTTAACATAGTTGGGTTTTTTTAATGTTGTCTCTCCCCTTAGAGTGTGACCTTTTTGAGAGCAGGGATTGGATTTTTGTTGTTTTGGGGGTTTTGCCTTTTTTGTATCCCTAGGGCTTATCCTGGAATATGGTAGCCCCTCAATGATTGCTTTCTGACTGTTGATTAAATGACTGTTAGGGGGGCTCTGGACTGATCTAAGCATCCTAGATATAAATCTAGAATTATGCAAGAAAAACGACTACTTTCAATTCTCTTGACCCATCAGTGCTACAAATGATCATGTACTTCAAGAAGGCAGGAGAAAGAAACAAAGGTTAAATGTTTCAGAATATTCATAACTCCACTCTGTGTTGTAGCGAAAAAACCCAAACATACCCATAAATAAAATGGATGCCCATCAATCAGGGAAGAGTTGAAAAAACTGTATTATATTAATGGAAAATTGTTGTAAAGTAAGAAAAGGTGAATTTGAGAAATGGGAAAATTTATGTGAACCAACATAGAGTTGGTTCACATGTGCAAAAAGAAAAAAAATGTCTTTCCTTTCCTGTAATTACCACAATATAAGTGAAAGATCCCCAAAAGGAAACTGAACTGTGAGTAATTAAGAATTTGGTAGTGGTCCTGGAAAACAGATAAAGAAAGATATTTTCTTTCTCGTGGCAGGGAGGTAGGGGACTAATAGTGAAGAATGTTGCATACATTATCCAAGGCAGTTACTGTATCAGTTGTTTGTGAATGTTTTCCCTTGTTATAGAGGAAGGTTCAATAAGTACAGGAGAGTTATATCTTCTTATCATTCTTCTTCCTCCTTCTCTTTTTCCTCCTCCTCCTACCCTCAAAAAAGCTCCAGTTAGAGCATGGGGAGAGTTGGAGTGTGAGAGGGTCCATAGAGGGTAATGTCATGATTATCCACATTACACTAGTAAATGCTATAGGATACTGATCCAAACCTTATTTCTCTCAAGTTGCTCTCTAGTTTTTTTTTAATAATTCTTTTTAACAATAGGAAAAAGAGTTCTTTACATGTACATTATCTGGTTTATAAAACATTAGGCTGCTGTTTGTAACTGCTTCTTCTTTTCTTTTTACTTATTGAGTCTTCTTATGGCCTTCTTTCTCCTCTTCTCTCTTTCTCTCTGCCTTTTTGTATCTGTCTCTCCCCCTTTCTTCTCCCTTCTCTCACCCACTTTGTTTTTTTACCAGTAACACATAGGTTTGATGACTGTTGCTAATTAACACACACACACACACACACATGAGAATGGAAGAAAAACCAGAACAAGGCAAATAGAACAGCCTTGAAAGTAACATGTTGAGAAAACAAAACATATTTCTGGACATAGCTAAAGCAGGAATTTGCTTTGTTTGTACATTTGTTATAAGTGATGTCTCTTCTTATCTCCTCTCTCCTCCCCCTTTTTTTTTTTCTCCTCTCCTTCCTTCTCTTCTTTACTCTCCTTTCCTGTTCTTTCTTCCTGTACCCTCTCCTTTCCTCCCTTCTCCTTTGCTTTTCTCTCCTCTCATCTCCTTTCCTTTCCTTGGTGGGGGTGGGGGATATGATAGATGGAGAATAATTATTGTTAATTTTTAAAAATAAATTACATTTAAAATGCAAGTAGTGTGTAGAATTTATTATATTAAAAGAAAAGGCACTTTTCTTGCTTTAATAGAGCTTCACAGTTTCCTGTATCTTTTTTTCCTGCTTTACTGTGTACGTGGAGGTACATGAGCACTTGTTAATTTTAGTTGCTATTTGTTAAGTTCGGAATTTTAAAAATAGAAAATATAACATAGTTTGAGGAGAAGTGATGTTATGTCAACTTCCTTCATGCTTTTTCTCATTATTTCTCTTGAGGTTTTTAGGCCCTTTGATCCTCCAAATGAATTTCATTGGTTTTGTCCAGTCATACAAATTATCCTCTTGGTAATTTGATTGGTACATCATTAAATATGCATATTTCTTTAGGTAGTACCATAATTTTAATTATATTGAAATGATCAAACCATAAGCAACTTATGACTCTATGCAACTGTCATTATTTCTGTAGTGTTTTAGCAATATTCATATAAATATTACATGTCTTTGTAAATTAACTTGTAGGTTTTCATGAATTGTTATTTTTGAATGGAATTACTTTTACTATTATTTCTTCTTGATTTTTCTTAGCACTTTCTAGAAATAATGATGATTTTTGTGGACTTATTTCATATCCAGCTACTTTGCTGAAGCAATTGTTTGAATTAATTTCCATGCTGTTTTTCTCATGTTTTATAAGAACACCATCATATTGTCTGCAGAAAGGGATAAATTTTTCTCTTTGATGAGGTCCATACTTTTAATTTTTTTTGCCTTATTGCTATGAATAACATTTCTAAAACTGTCAAATAGTAATGGGAATGGTACTTCTTGTTTTAACCCTGTTTGTGTTGTAAAAGTTTCTAGTGTTTCTGTATTGCAGATAATACCAGCTCTTAGTTTTTAGATAGATGCTTTTGATCATATTAAAGAGGAGTCCATCCCTGTCCATGATTTTTAAGTTGTATTTTTTTGGAGGGGAGTTAATAAAAGTGAATGTTGTCTTTCATCAAGGGATTTATCAGCATCTATTGTAATAATTACATTTTTGTCATTTTTATTACTTATTTATGTTAATTTCTTTATTAATGTTAAACCATCTTTGCATCCCTAACATGCATTATGTTGATCATATTAAATTGTTTTCTGGATACATTACTAGTTTCCTTATAAGAAGATTTTAAAAATTATTACAACCATATTTATTGGTGAAAACGGTCTTTTATCTTGTACCTCTGTATTTTGAGTATCTATTCTAGACCAATTTTTGCTTCATTAAAGGAATTTTTTCCATTTTTGATACTAATTTCTGTAGCATAGTTATTAATTGCTGTACATAAACCATACACCATTTATGAATCCATGTGACCCCGAATTTCTTCCCTCCCCTACTTTAATTTGCAGATGTCTTGGAATATTTAAGATCTTTATGGGTTTTTTTGTTAGTTTATGTATTTTATATTTGTAGACATACTCATCTACTTTTTTTTGAATTCTCAGTTTTGTTGGGATATGAGTATGTGTAGTTTCTGATAATTCTTTTTACTCTCTTTTGTGAATTCAAGCTGTTCCCTTATTACTGTTATCATTATTTGGTCATTTGATTTTCCCTTTTTTATCATTTAGGCTACCTTGTGGTTTATTAATTTTGTTAGTCTTTAAAAATTGTTAATTTCTTTTGTTTTGTTTATCAGCTTCATAATCTTTTTATATTCAATTTCTCTGCTTCTCTAATTTTTAGGATTTGTTCTTTCATACTTGTTTGGACTTGCTAAAATGTTTATTTTCTAACATTCTGAAATGCATGATAAATTCACTGATATTCCCTTTTCTCAATTTTGCTAATATAAGTTTTCAGACATATTTTTCTCTGAAGATTATTTTAGATGCATCCTCTAACTTTTGGCATATTTTCTCCTTTTTTATCACTGCCTTTATCATAATTATTTATTACATCTATCATTTGTATCTACAGGATGTAATTACCTAATCTCCATTTAGGTGTTCATATTTTCTAGTTCCTTTATTAATTAATGCTGATTTACAAAAGAAACATAGATTTGCATTGATAAGAGAACTTTCTTCACCAGAAATGTCCCCACACCAGTTAAATCTACAGATACAGACCAGAAAAAAGGTTTTATTGCATTATAGCCTGCAAAGAATTTATTATTTCTTCCTTTCTATAGTTGTTTAAGATTTCTTTATGCCCTAGTATATGATTAATTTTTGTAGCACTACAAAATCTTCTGAAAGTACAGGTCTGACTATTCCACTCCCCACCTTTTCTTATATATAGGATAAACTGGAAATGATAAATAGAGGGAAGGCACCAGCATGAAGGGGGATTTGGCCATCTCCAATTTATAGTGTATATGTCTTGTTTGTACATAATTTGTTACATTAGATTATGAACTCCTTGAGGGCAGGGACTGCATTTTTGTTTTGTTTTGTTTTTGCTTTTCTTTGTGTTGTGTACATTGTGTACACTTAGTACATTGCCTAGAACATAGTTGATAATAAATGCATGTTGACTGACACTAGGATAAGATCTTTAAAAATATTTATGTTATTTACTATTCTCACCCTACAATTATCAAAGATCAGTAACATCTATATTTTCAAAGTTTGTCCAGCTGTATATTTTTCTTCATATTTTTTTGTTGAATTTATCCACCTCTGAGAAAGGAATATTAAGATCTCTTACTATTACATTACCATCAACATCTTTCTGCAATTCATTTATCTTTTCCTTTAATATCTTTTATCCTTTAATATGCAATTTAGTACATATATTTCAATCAAGTTGTCTTTTCATTGTCTATGGTGCCCTTAAGCATAATAGTTTTCTTGTTTGTCCCTCTTAACAATCATTTTTAAAAATATTTTTTTCCTCATCTGAAATCATCATTGCCATTCTTGCTTTCTTTTTCTTGCCAGAAGCAAATAGCTATGTCCAACCCCTCATTTACGTTCCATCTATGTCTATAGAGGCAGTATAGCATGGTGCATAGAGAACTGTTCTCAAAGCCAGAGACAATGGAATTAAATCCTACCTCTGACACATTCAGGATGTGTGACACTGGACAAATCACTTAAACTCTCAGTGCTCTAGGCAACTGGAGCAGAGTAAGAGCTGGCCTACACTGGTGGAAGGAGTTTTTCACTGTAAGTTCCTTACGTCAATGAAATGACAAGTCCAGTTGTTATCTGTTTATATCTATATTTCTGAAAAGTATTTTTTATGCATAAAAATTTGAAGGGGGAGTTAATTCATTCTCTCTTTTGGGGAGGGGGAAATTAATTTATTCAAGTGTAAATATGAAAATATTAAGTTAATATTTTCCTTTAAATAATACATAAATTTATATGTATATAAGTATATGCATGTTGTGTGTGTGTTCTCCTCTAAGTCAGTACTTAGTCTCTCAAGATCATTTTGCGATCTGATTCTGATCTTCCAACAAAAGGAAGCAACTAGGTATTGCAGTGCATAGAGGAAGTTAGGGAGTCCTGAATTCAAATCTACCTTTAGACACTTACTAGCTGTGTGACACTAGGCAAGTCACTTAACCTCAGTTTCTTCTGCTATAAAATAAGGATAATAATAGCACCAACTTAACAGGGTTATCTTGAGGATAAAATAAGATATTTGTAAAACACAGTGCCTGGCATAAAGTAGTAATTGAATAAATGCTTGCTCCCTTTTCCTCACCCCCAACCCCAAATAACTCCCCTTCTTTCCCATTACCCTCCCCAATCTATTGATCTCCGTCTTTCTGTCTCTCAATTTCTCCTTTCTCAGTTGAGAGCAAACCTAACCCTTTCCTTTCCTCACCTGCATCTCATCTGTTTTTTTAATTCTAGTGATATAAATTTGTAACACTCCTTTCAAGAAATGTTTCTTATTATGCCTTTTTAAAATTTCTTTCCCCGCCTTAGGATACTCTAGAATCTATTTGCAGGGACGCTAATTCTTGATGGAGGCAGTGGAGTGAACTTTATTACCTAATTCTTGGGGACCCAGTCCTGTTCTTCTTCTTTTCCCTCATCACACATTCCTTTTGATATTCTTTCTTGATTATTTAGAACCTCCCCACCCCCGTTCAACACTCCCAAAGCTATGCTTCCCCTGGGGTACCAGACACCTTCTGCCCCCTCGTGTGAATTAATACCAAGGAGCTTTATCCCCACTAACAGAAGCAGTTTTCCTAAACTGTACAACATCCTATGATCCATTGGAGTTCGTTTAACTCTGTCTCACTCTCTCCTGCCTCTGTGAGATCTCTTTACCATGTAGCCAGGTAATTTCCTTTCTGATCTTGGTACCTAACTCCAGTTTCTTCTGTGATTGAGAGCAAAGACTATTTTTTTTCTCTTTGTATCTCCATGCCTAAAACAGTGTTTGGCACATAGTAGATGCTTAGCAAATGCTGGTTGATGGATTGATTTATTGCCCCTAAATATTCTTTCCTTACTCTCTCACAGGCAGGGGAAGATTTTTAAAACCTCTCCCCTTAATCCTGAATAGTCTTTTATGGCCCACCGCCTCTCCCATTCTCTCTTTTCCCCTCCTGAAAGGAATCCCTCTATATTGTCTTACCACCTATGCTACTTATTTACTAATAAGGGAATTTGACTTTTTTTTGGTCCTTGAAATATTAATTCACTTCTTCCTTCTACCCTCTTCTTTGTTTTTCCTTTTCTATCATTGGCTACATTAGATTCTTTACCCTATTGGTCTTTGCCTTCTCACTGCCTCAGCCAATATACAAGTTATGGTTGTTGTTTTAAGGAAATTTAAAAACAGCAACAACAAAAACAAATACCCCTTACTCCATACCCTTGACTTTTTCTAGCTCTAATCACATAAAAACAAGTATTTCATTTTTTTATTTTTCATTTCTTTCTGATAATATTTGCCTTCCTTCCAGTTGGTCAGTTTGCATTTTGAATATCTTGTTTATGTCTAGGTACTTTTGAAGTAACATCTCAGATTCCTCTCTTTTCTGGAAAGCTAGGTTATTTTCTTTGATGCAATTCAGCTTTGGAAGATACATTACTTTTGGTGCCAAAAATTCCTTTTTGGAATATTATAATACAGTTTAAAAAATTCTCATAAGCAAATAGTAATTCTGTGTTGTTGCCAAGACTGATGAACGTTGATGTGCAAAAGTTTCCTTCCTTTAGGGTCTTAAAGACTCATTGTTTGATATTAAATTCTGAAGTTTGACTGTGATGAATTTTGGTGAATTCAATTTGGAATTTCTTTCTATTGATACTCTATAGATTTCCTTGATCTGTATTTTGTCTGAAGTCCATTTTGCTGTGAAATTTTCTGACTGACTTCCTAAAGAATGGTATTTAGATTTCCTTTTTCATTATGTCTTCTAGAAAGTCTATAATTCTTATATTTTCCCCTCATAGCCTATGTCTAAGTTCCATACTCTTCTTTTTAGAGTTCTAATGTGTTCTTCCAAATTTGTTGTCTTTTGGTTTTATTCAATTAATTCTCCTTCAACTTCTTCATATTTATAGTCCAATTCTATTGTTCTGTTTTTCAGAGAATCTATTGTTTTGAACCAGGGGAAACAGGTGAAAGTTTCAGAGTCAAATTTATAGTTGATGTCGGGAACAACTATTCAAGAATTAGAGCTGAGCCAAAGTAGAATGGGCTGCATTAAGACATGGTAGGATCTTCAAGTAGAGAATTGATGACCACTTATCAGAGGGTGGTATATTATGAGGATTTCTTTTATCTATCAGTTGGATTTGGTGGCTGCTGAGGTCCTTTCCAAATCCCAAATTCTGAGTCTGTGGTTTTAGAGAGTGTCTCTATTGTTGAAAATCACCAGTCTTGTCAGACTTGTGGCTCTTTTCTTGAGAGATCTAATTTCTGTCCTTATTTCTTTTATACACTAGTCTAATTCTTTGTTCATCTGATCCATTCTTGGAGTTGTTCTATTTCCATTGCTGAGTCTTACAGAATTTTTTTTTTTTTTGGTAATACTTTCACTTTTCTCTAGAGGTTTTGGCTGAATCTCCTTTCCTAAGGAGCACTTATCCATTGAGATGGCACTGCTGGGACTCTCGTAATTTTGCCTTCTCAGTTATCTTCTAGCTGTCTTGCTCAGTCTCCATAGATTTTTCTATGCTGTAAAAATTATTGTTACCTTTGATATTTTTCCCTTCCATTGACCCAGACCTTTTGAAATTCTCCCTCAGCCTCTGTTGCCTGCCTTCTGTTCTCCCAAAACTCTCTACTGAATGACATCAGTGTCTCTCAAGGACCAAGGAAAACGACCCTGTGGAACATTACTGCAGGGAGACACCCAAAAAGCCACTGTGATTCAACTATTTTCCACCTTTCTCTGTAGCACTGTTCCATGTTCTACCTTCCTCTCTATAAAATGGCTTTCTTTCATCCTTCAGTTGACCACTAGGAACTGATTGCAGAGGATTTGGGGAAAAGTCCATGGACCCTGCAAAGTGGAAAACTTTAAAATATGTTTGCAAATACATCCTACCTCTTTTTTTGTCTCAAGTCATTCTGGTACCTATTTCTCCCTGAATAATATCAAATTGTTACAACCAGTTCTACCCTTCTGGTCTACTCCTCTGTAACTCTCTTCAGTCATCCCCTTTCCTTCTTCTCAAACACCAATGATACTGTGATTCAGGTCCCCAACTTGACTTGAGAGAGAATGGCTCATTTCAAAACTAAATGCCTAAAACTAAAGCTGCCCTGAGGAACAGAGGGCAACTGATCAGGAGTGCCAAGAAGGACAGGCTGATGAGATGATCTTCAGATTTGTTTTTTCCATTATAAGAATTACCTCGTGGCAACTTCTTTCCATGTTCCTCTTCTGTTCACTGCTATATTTGCTACATTTGGGGGGGGGGGGCGACTTTTCTTTTTTAATTTATGTGGAGTGATTGAAGAGAAGCTATGCTCTAGGCTACCTGTTCAATCCACTAAATTTCCCCATCTCACCATCCCCTTACTTTATAGGTGAGGAAACAGGCTTAATGAGATTAAGCAATTAATTGCCTGAGGTCAATTTGATTTACAATCAAATATCCAAGACCTTTTCACTCCAAGCCCAGTGCTCTTTCTCTGTATTACACTGTGTCTTTGCCCCTTTCTATCTGTGTGACCCTGGGCAAGTCACTCCAACTTGAGACTCAGTTTACTTATCTGTAAAATGAGAGTGTTGGACTAGCTGACCTCTAAGTTCCCTTCTGGCGCTAAATCCATGATTTCTGATCCTAGGATAAGGGTCTTGTTTTACTAACTGTACCCTTGATTCTCTTCTACTCCTCACCCTCTGCTTACCGCCCACCCCCACCCCCCCATATAGTTTATAGGGCCACAGCTGTGCCTTTCCTGGAAAATCCTAAGGCTGCCCTCCAGCCCTCAGGAACACAAGCTGCAGTTTATGAAGGGTCCCAGAGAGTTCAAAAGCAAATCAATAGTGTGCATTACAAGAGGGAGTGAGCTAACGAAGGTGCGAGGGGGGTCACACTCCATATGCATCTTCAAACAGCTACTTTGGGGGCTTTAATTGTCATGATGTTCCAGGGAGGAATATGACCTTATAGGGCATTTTCCAGAATAGAACAGTCTATATATTAAAAGGCAGCAAATGATTCATAACTGGTTAGCGGCAGGGCCTGCGGGCCCATGTTCCCCATGTGAAATTTTTTTTTTTTCTGCATTGCAAACTCTTACATTAAATTGTGATAAATGAAGAGTGGAGACTACTCATACAAATCAATGACTTTAGTGTATGTGTCATTAGCCTGAGAGATGCAGGCAGCGGTCAGTACCATAAATCATGCGATGATCTGCTGTCTGCAGGCCGATGCAAGCAAGCAGATGCATTAGGAAGGTTAAGGAATGAAATTAATCTGTGCATTTTCCTTTCTCCCCTCTTTCCTCCTCCTCCGTCACCTGGTCACACAGAAAGAATTAAGATCACATGACCCAAACTAAACTGGCTCCAGAACAGTAAGTTGGTTAAGTTGGACTTCACCTTTCAACTTCCAGTTAATTATGTATTAGGGGATTAATTTATTCACCAGGGCTGGGAAGTAAAATAGAGAGAAGAGGAGGGATCGCGCTGGGATCCTCATCCAGGTACTGAGGCTATTAACTATTCTGGCAGTGCTGTGAGACCGTCTGGGACGGATCGTGGCCTCGGGAAACTGGGATTTTCAGAAGCATAGGTTCAGTGCTGCTTA
The DNA here is from genome assembly GCF_011100635.1 of Trichosurus vulpecula. Taxonomy (NCBI): domain Eukaryota; kingdom Metazoa; phylum Chordata; class Mammalia; order Diprotodontia; family Phalangeridae; genus Trichosurus; species Trichosurus vulpecula. The sequence goes on along the minus strand of NC_050575.1, from coordinate 138,726,264 downwards.
TTGGTGGGAGCCCCTGTAGCAGGCAGCTTGCCTCTATAGAGCACAGCTTCTCAAGTTGTCTCTTAATAACCCCAGCCTTGCTCCTGCTGAAATAACAGCAACACCACCAACAACCACATTTATACATCACTTTAAGGTTGACAAAGTACTCACACATATTGTCTCATTTAATCCTCACATATAACCCTATGAGGTAGGTACTATCATCACCCCTATTTTACAGATGAAGAAATTGAGGCTGAGACAAGTTAAATGTGCCCAGGGTTACAAAGCTAGGAAGTGTTTGAAGCAGGATTTGAACTCGGGTCTTCCTGAATCCAAGTCCAACACTCTATCCATTGTGCCGCCGAAGAAGGAAAGTGGCAAATGAGGAAGTGGCCCAATTGGTGGGATTGTAGGGGCAGAGGATAGGACCCTTTACCTCCATATTGCTCCTTCTTCCAAGCATCATTAAGCCCCGGATCCCAACATTAGTCATTAACTGCCCTCTCTAAGCACAGGACGTATTCTAAAATGTAAATAGTCTGGGGAGGAGTAACAGAGACCTCAACCAATTCTTATGAATGAGTTTGCTAGAATAGACCAGGGCAATATGAGCTGCCTGCTGAAGGCAGAAGGAAAGAGGACACAGAAAGAGAGATGGGAGTACTTCCTTTAAAAAGTACAGGAATCAACAAGGGTGGGATCTGATTCTCACCGAAAAGGAGAAATTGGTTGCTGAAGTAGAAATGATGGGAACTACAAGGGGAGGGAGGGAAGTCACAACTCCACCTTAACATTTATAATAGAGAAGAGGAAAGATAGGAATTATGTGATATACCTCCTAGATCTTAGAAGATCAGATTTCAAAGGGTTCAGAGAAAGGATAAGTAGAAAGAATTTTGATGAAGGAGAAAAATGAGTGATAGGTGTGGATGCATAGGAAACTCACCAACAAAGATTTTGAAAAGATGGAAGTAGGAATGATTAACAGCAGAAGCATGCACAAGGGCAGAGTAGTCCCATAACAATAGTGTCTGGAGCCTTAAAACTCAAGATAAGCTAAGGCTATTGAGGAATCTCAGGATATAAAAGCAGAACTTAAAAAAATACCTATTCTAGGAAAAAGAATAAGACCAAGGAAATTGGCTGCTTGAGAAGAAAGGCATGATGGTAACTGATGGTGGAGATGTAGCGTGATTGCTCATTCCTCGCTTTGTTTCTTTTTTCTCTTTGCCAAGGAAGAATAATTTTGGAGTAGGAAGAAAAGAAGGAAAATAGTTAATACGGAGAATATTCAAAGTAATATTCATGGCATAGTAATTGGTATAGTAAAAAAAATCTAGCTGTCATATTTAAGTAAAGTCAACCGACCCAGATGAGCTATATCTTAGCATCCAACAAGAAATGGCAGATGTGATGGCTGAGCCACTGTTAGTGAATTGTGAGAGGTCATGGAAAACAGGAGAAATAGTACATGATCAGAAAACAGAAGGTGGCCTAAATTTTTAAAAAAGACAGTGGAGCTTCTGAACTCCTGGTGGGTGAACTTGACTTCATTTGAATTTCTTTTTAAATTCTAGAATTTATTATTAAGAGAATTCTTAGTGAACATCTAGAAAAAGAAGTCCTGATAACCACCATGCTTTCCATCAAGAAGAGGTCTTGCCAGACTAGCCTAATTACCCTTTTTTGATGGGATTATCAGACTGGTGGATCATGGGGATGTTGTAGATAGAGTTTACATTATTTGATAAAGACTTTCATGCTATTCTTATGTAAAAGATGGAGAGATGAATATACTATGAATTAGTATAATTAAGCAGATTTGGAACTGGCAGAATGACCAGTAGTCATTCATGGTTCAATGTTAACTTGGAAGGAGGTCTCCAGTAGAATTCTTCAAAAATCTATTTCTGGCCCTTGGCTGTTAAACATTTTTTATAAAGACAAAGATAGCATGCTTATCAAATCTAATGAAAACACAAAGCTAGAAAGGATAATTTACATACTGGATCACTGTCAAGATTCAAAAGATCTTGACAGAATAGAATATTTGACCAAATTTATCATCATTATCATTTTAGTGCCAGACTTGAGATTACATTGTCATAGGGATCTCCAGTGAGGAGCTTTCTCTACCAATGCAGATATATGCCTTCTTTGCAATTTGTGGTCTTAGGGAACTTTTCCGAAGATGTAGATGTTGTGACCAGCATCACATAGCTAGTATGAGTCAATGGTGGGCCTTGAATTCAAGTCATTCTAATTCTTTAGGCCAGCTCTCTATTCACTACTCCCTGTTGTTTCTCAAGATGAAATTTCATGTTGAGTTAAAAAAAATCAGCTTCACAGGTTGGAGGAGGCATGGCTAGGTAGGAATTCTTCTGAAAAAAATCTGGCAGGGTGGGGTTTGGAGGAAAAGATCATTGAGTCAATAGTTTGATATTTCAACCAGGAAAGCTGAAGTCATCTCAGGTTTCACTGAGGGATGCATAATGTCTGGAACCAGGCAGATGATAGGCTTGCCGGATTCTGCCTTGGTCAGATGCCACATTTTAGGAAGCATATTGATAAGCTATTGGTGCTAAGGGGTCTTGAGTTTATGCTACTCAAGTTATCAATGGAAAATTGGGGATGTTTAGCCTGGAGAAATGAAGCCTTGGGAGGATGTGTGTCATAACAGTCTTCAGGCATTTGAAAGTATTTAAAGGTGAGAGAGAGAGAGAGATCAGAGAAGGCTCCATGGAGGCACTTAAGCTGTATCTTACTGGGTCAGGTAGGAGTGGGACAGGCAGTGCTGGTCATAAGATCGTAGGATATAGAAGTGAAATGAACCTGAGGATTTTTCCTGATCCTCCAAGGTTAGTGCTTACTCCATCAAATCGTGCTGCATTTACTTCTCTGTGTAGAGGTGGTACCCTCTTCCCAGGCTTCTTAAGGACAAGAACAGCTTTGGTCTAATCTTTGTATTCCCAGCACACTCTTAATTAATAAATACTTATTTAATTGAAAGCATTTAATCTAACCCCTCCTCCCAATTAGTATGAAATGGGGAAGGTGAAGTGACCTGCAAAAAGCCCCACAAATGGTAACCGTTAGAGTCAAGACATAAATCCAGGTCCTTGGAATTAATATCTTTGTTCCCTTTTAACTAACCCAGGATGCCTCTGGTGGGAAAGAAATTTTGATGATGACGATGATAAAATAGTATTTATATGGAAATTTTCATATGTTATCTCTTTTGATTCTCCCAGAAACCTGCAAGGTAAGTGCTTTTATTATGCCTATTTTACAGATAGGGAAATTGAGGCTGAGAGAAGTTTAAGTGACTCATCCAGGGTCACACAGCTAGTAAGAACCAGCAGCAGGATTAGAACTAAGGTCTAGGAAAATTCTATCCACTGAACCACTGGGCTGATAATAATAACAACTGACTAATAACTGCTAATAATGATAACTGACATTCACATATGACATTAAAATTTGCCCAGTGCTCTCTCTACTTCATAAACACTGCGTCACTGAGGCCACGTAACCACCCTGAGAGATAAATCCTACAGACACTACTATTCCTATTTTACCAAAAAAGACATGAAGCTGAGAGAGTTTAGTTAACTAAACCAACATGTGAATGGACATAATTTTTACAATCATAGCTCACTTTACGAGGAACCCAGGGTCACACAGCTAGTAAGCATCAGAGGTAGGTCTCCCTAACTCTAAGGCTGATAATCTGTCCACATTACATTATGGGTCTACCTCCATAGAGTTTGATCATTGTCCTGAGAATTATTCAGTAATCCTTTGGTTTCTTGGTTCCAGTGATGAATTACCTAGAATGGCCTACTAAAACAAACCAATATTATAGTTGAAGTATATAGGCAGGATTCAACTCAAGAAATCCAGTGTTCAAAAACACAAACTCACTAAACTAGCAAATGAGAGGGAGATAATTCACATTACAAAATATTTCTTTGCTTTGCAAAAAACCAAACAAACCAGCACAGTGTTCTTTGGAATAGCAAGTTGACCAAGCACATGCAATGTGGAATTCAATTTATAAAACTTAGATATACGATTTAGAGCATAAATCTCTTTTCAGGAAATAAGTAGAAAGATCATTGGAATCCAAATCTCAAGACTGTGGTTTGAATCCTGGCTCTCTCTATTGCTACTTATACACCCTTGGGTAAGTCAGCTTTCTAGAACTTGGTTTTCTCACCTGTAAAATGAGAGGATTGGGTGATATGATCTAAGAGTCCCTCCCAGCTCTTAATCTGTGATCAGTGGAAAACTTTTTTGCATAAAGTATGCCTGACTCAGAAGACCTGGGTTCAATTCCCTTGCCCGATCCCATCTGTGTGACCTTGGACAAGTCGCTTAACTTTTTGGGCCTCAGTTCTTCATTTGTAAAATGAAGGATTCAGACTCAGAGGCCTCTGAGGTTGCTTCCAGATCTATGATCTACAAGCTATTATCTACTACATTATCTATCCAGACTGTAAGTCAGATGCTGGAGATTTATGACATTCCCTGCATAGGGAAGCTCCTCACCCCCAAGAAGATTTTATTTATGTGATCTGTAGTTAGAGATATTTACCATGTTAGAAATTAGAACATCCTAGTATGATTACAAAGACAGTTTTGACCTCAAGTGCTCCCATCGGTTCCCAGATCACACTTTGAGAACTGCTTGTCTTTTAAAAAGAACATTTTTTTTTCTGGTTCTTGACTCACTTCTTTTTTTTTTCTTTTTTTTTGAGGGGGGAAAGGCAGGGCAATTGGGGTTAGGTGACTTGCCCAAGGTCACACAGCTAAGAGTGTGTCTGAGGCTGGATTTGACCTCAGGTCCTCCTGATTCCAGGGTCAGTGCTCTACCCACTGAGCCACCTAGCTGCCCCCTTGACTCACTTCTTAAACAGGCCTATTCACTAAATGAGCATTGCTTCATTCAAAATGAGACCTCAGAAAAACCTTACCTTGAAAAGGCCGAGGTTTCCCACTGCATCCTAGGCCATCTCCAGTTGTCCTGATCTATATCTGGCCACTGAACCCAGATGGCTCTGGAGGAGAAAGTGAGGCTGGTGACCTCATACAGTCCTCCCTCACTCAAATCCAATTCATTTGCAAGTTGCATTATCATCTTCCTGATGTCACGGTCCTCTTCAAGAACAAAGGATAAAAAAATAAAAAAAAAATCCACCAGAACATCGCATGTCTCTAGAACAAAAACACCTTGTTAAAGAGTGAAAAGTTTAAAAAAAACTGTAGTTGGAAACATCCCGACATCAATCAGGCAAAACATCACAGAACTAGAAGTGGCCCCTAAATGTGTTGGAGTCGAACCTCCTAATTTGACAGATGAGGAAACTGAGACCAAGGAGTCCTGTCTTCCTCCAATCACATAGGTGGGAAGTGTCAGAGACAGGATGGGAGCCCACATCTTTCAGTGGCAGAGTACTCATTCTTTCTTCTCACTGTGCCATACCTCCCAGGAGGGAGAGAAAAGTCCCCCCATTCCCCATTATGTTTTACTAGAAACCTTACAATATCCAGCTCCATTTTACCTGTAGTATGATGTCAAAACTCTTAGAGCTGAAATTCAAGGCTCTCCACACCCTGACTCACTCTCCCTACCCAACCTTATTTCCCACTGCTTCTCTCTGCATAACTGTTCTGGCTCCCTTTCCCAGCACTGAAACCAGACCTCTTCCTTTTCCTATTCTTTTCTACATCTTGTACACTCTCTCTCTCTCTCTAAATCCCATCCATCTTTTGAAGCCTAATAATAGTGCCACCTCTTCCAGGAAGCAATACACAACCGTTTCAGCCTCATGGATCTCTCCCTCTTCCAAATCCCTACAACACGTATGGGTTAAACTACACAATTTCATATCTATTTATCCATTTTGTTTTTCTCTTCTTCCCACCTAGACTGTGAGCTCCTTGATGGCAGGAATGGTATTTTAAGCTTCTTTGTGTGCCCCCGCGTATTGAGCCCCCAGCTGGGTACACACTCAGTGCTCGCAAAAGGCCAGCAAATTGACTGATTGATCATCCAAGTGCTTCTGCTCCATAGTGACAGAGCCTCAGGCCCAGCCTGTCCCAGACCCATCAAACCTCTCACTTTGTATTTTCTAATTCCTTTAAGATACTCCCAATACTGTCTCCTCGGATAGAAATGAAATAAATGTGATATCTATTTCTACCTCTTAAGCACAAATTATAGTATTTTTTATTAAATACTGCATTGTCAAATACTTGACATTCTTCATAATAGATAAAAAGCAACCAAAACTAGTTATTTTCTTTTACCTCTGAGGCTTGAGATGTAGTTTGTATTGTATTTACTTGTTATGCTTAGCTTGTCGTGTTTTATTATAAGCGTGTGAATTATTTTCTCCATTACATTAAAAATAAAATATAAAACCCACACTGCCACCCAAGTACTTCTGAAGAGGTGAGAAGGAGAGGGGATGGGGAGAGAACCAGTAGCCTGACCACCACCATCAGAGCTCTGCCAATGTGTCTGCCCACCGGAGGGGGAGGCAGCTCAGCTCCCGTCACTGGAAAGACTCCCTTGGGGGCAGTTGGTGGAGGTAGCACATGCCACATTCTTGACAGCAGAATGGCTGCAGCCTGTGTCTAGGCAGCACAAAGGCAAGGGGAGAGAGAACTGGTCACAGTAATCTGGTTAATTTAGGCAGTGAATTCTGAAAGTTGCACAGGAAATAATTACACCCTTCATTTGGACAGTACTTCTCAAAGATTTTACCTCTACGATCTCAGTGAACCTATGCAAAAGCCCTGTGGTGTAGAAATGGTATGGTAGAGAGGAAAGAAAATCGGACTTAGAGTCAGGAAGGTCTGGGTTCAAATCCCACCTCAAACACTTACTAGGCATGTGACCCTTGGCTGGTCATTTATTGGGCCTATGTGAAATAAGGGGGTTGGATTTGATGGCCTTTAACTTCCGGTGAAGCTTTAAATCTCTGATCCTGTGAGTGTCCGGGAAAGAGCTTCTATGCCCATTTTTATAGAGGAAGTAAATGTGGCCCAGAGGGAATAAAAGGACTTGCTTAAGGCAAGCTAGGGCTTGAATTCAGGGCTTCAGTATTCATGTTACCATAGCACAGTTGGGACTGAAATGGTTTGTTTCTGGTTTTGTTTTTGTTTATTTCTGCCTAAACAGTCTAGATTAATCAGACTGGGACCAATTATCCCCAACTATTTACCCTACAACAGTGGATAGAGCCTGAGCTTGGAATCAGGAAGGCTCAACTTCCTGAGTTCAAATGTGGCCCCAGACACTTCCTAGCTGTGTGACCCTGGGTAAGTCACTTAACCATGTTTGCCTCCATTTCCTCATCTGTAAAATGAGCTAGAGAAGGAAATGGCAAACCACTCCAGTATCTCTGCCAAGGAGAGTCAGACACAACTAAACTACAAATAACAAATTTATTCCACAATAACCCTTTGTGACCCTGGGGAAGTCACTTTCCTTCGAGGGCCACATTTTCTTCGTAAAATGAGAAAGTTATATTAATTATACAGATAAGAGATTCCTCTAAGATTTGAATCTTGGATGTACAAATATAGCTTTTAATATAAAGGTAAGTGTGTCTGTAAAACTTTGTCACCCAATTATCTATCCAGGCTGATTCTTGGAGAGAGAGGACAAGTTTTCAAATCCTTCCTCTGTCACTTAGAACCTATGTAATCTTGGCAAAGTAACATCTCTTCTATGGGTTTCAGTTTCCACATGTGCGTATTGAGGGAGGCTGGACTTCATGGTCTCAGGCCTCTTCCAGATCCATATCTATGATGAACCTACCCAAACCTCCATCTTTGTAGGGAAGGAAAGGTCAAAGTTCACTTTGGAAAGTAGAAAACCTTTCATTATCTAGTAAGGATTTGGTTTTGTCAGACAGGGCTTTGTAAGGAATGAGACAAATATTTACCCTGCCTTCCCATCTCTCTTCATATTTCTCCTCTTCCCCTAACACACCTATCACCACCATCATGAGTTGTCTGGGAGAAACAGAAGACAACAAATAAGTGGACAAGTGATTATGAGCCAGCCATTTCTTAGGCCTGTGTGTAAAGGAAGCCTGGATGAATGTTCAGTGATTTGGTTTAGCATGCACAAGGATTAGCTAAAGCCTGTGGCTTAGACAAACTAGCTTTAATTATTTCATGCCTCTGTTTCTCCGTCTGTAAAGTGAAAATCCTACCAGCCACTATTCTCCCTCCTAGGATACTCTGGAAACATTCAGTGAATGAGAAGTTTACAAAAGAGACCTTGTGAAATAAGGATTCAGTAGTTAACACTGTTTCAAATTACTCCTTTGTTGGTGGAAGGGAAGAGGGAGTTTAGGTCCCCAAATTTGACCTGCTATGTTTTAAAGTTGCTATCATCTCCTAGGCCACATTTTCAGGATTCTTGATAACTTGATACATCTCTCTATCACTCAGAAACAAATGCTTTATACTCCTAGTACCTTTCATCTGAGCTTCATGCCACTCACAAAAAGGATTCCCGGAGCTGCTTGGACAGATAACAACTGGCAGGGCTTATGAAAATGGCTCCGATAAGGCCGCATACATGCAGAAATTATGACTCTTTAACACAACAGCCATGCTATACTCAAGTCTATTCAAAACACTAGAGAAAAAGTCATGCAGACCAGCAAGGGGAGAAAAGATAAAACTGGTAGGAGCAAAAGGTACCTTGAGATTCTTCAGAAGGAATTACTAACAATGGGGAGGCAAAAGCCAAATGCAATGAATGGAGTCCCCAAACACAGAACCTGGCATCGTCTTACCAATGCAAATAAAACCATGGCTTTGGGGCAGGCTTTTCTCTGTTCGCCTCTGGACGTGAAAGAAAGTCAGGCGGTATCTGAAAAGCATACAGTAATGAAGGTTGTATCTGCACAGGCAAAGAGAAGGGGAGAACGCAGGCAATTTTCTGGACAGCTTTTATATGAGGCCCTACTCTTGTTTCAATCGTTTGCTTGAAGCATTTTATTTTTCTTTTCAGACTCTGTTTTTCTTTATCAAAAATAACATATCCTCCCACCTTTGGGTTACCGACCCAAAGACAGGCAGCAAGAATGAGAAAATCAGACCCAAGGCTGGCAGTAAAGTGACCAGTAGAGAAAGAGGAGATGCGGGCAGGCAGGTAGACCATAAGCATTTATGAAGCGCTTACTAGGTACTTCTGAATTCCACCATGTTAAATGCTGTGCATCATCATCGCCACAGTCATCATCACCACATAAAAAATAACTAGCATTTACATGGTATCTGAAAATTTGTAAAACATTTCACAAATATTATCTCATCTCATCTTCACAAGAACCTTGGGAGGTAGAGGCTATTGTTATCCCCATTTCACAGAGGAGGAAACTGAGGTAGACGGATGTCAGGAAACTCGACTGGTAAGTGTCCAAAGCCAGGCCCAGCACTCTATCCACTGTTCAACCTAGTTGCTGCTATACAAACACAAACAAAAAGAAACATAGTCCTTGCCCTCAAAGAACTTACATTCTAACGGGTGAAGACACATAAGAAGAAGTTGAGAAAGAAGCAAGGGAGACAGGTAAGATACCTGAACAAAAGAGGTCATGATGAAGAGGGAAGCGAGAGAGGAAGAAACAGAGAGCAAGAAGGAAAAATAAACAGGAGAGAGAAAGGGAAAGAGGAAAGAGGGAAACATTCTGAAAGGAAAAATGGAGAGGAAATGGAGAGAGAAGAAAGATAAGTGAGTAGAGGGAAGCAGGGAGATGAAAGAAGAAAAGAGGGGAGGAAGAAGGAAGAAGGGGGAAATGAAAGAAGGGAAGAAGAATAGGCAAAATGAAAGAAAAAAATGGAACAGGAAGGAGACTTTCTCTCTGGGTTTCTCAAAGTTATTAGAATAACCTTTGGGATCTGCCCCTCCCTAACAGGGCAGAAGGATGTCTAGTTTCTGACCCACCATTAGGTGAAGCACTAAAGAAATGAATTATATCATGGCATCTTCATCATTATCAACAACATCATCACCACGGTCCTCAAAAAACAAAGTCAAGACCAAAAGTCCCACAGGATTGGATTCAATGGGGAAGACTGTTCTTAGGTTCCTGGGTGACTTTAGCAAGTACCCCCGCTGACTTCCACCTATTTAACAGATGCCCTTTTGGCTTTTTGTGGCCCTGTCTTGATTCACCCACTTGCACTCATAGGCAGCTTCTCTATCTAGCTCATAATCATAGTTCCTCGGCCACTCTTTCCATCAGGTGTATTGCAAACCGTACATCATCCCTGCTGTTTATCCTTACCTACCTCTTTAAGACCTCTTAGGTCCTCTTGAAGGCCCTTGGATACCATTTGGGGGAAGTATTTGTGATGTGTGTGTTTGCAGGAGGAGACACTACACCCAAGAGGTGGCAGCATTTCTAGGGCATGTCCAACATCTTGTTGGTTTGTAGTACTATGGTGTAGAACATCTTGATACAGATGAAGGGCACTATATGGATCAATAAATCATAAGTTAGCTTGGACAGCACTTAGATAGGTAAATGTATGTGTTTTATTTACTCAGCTAACCCTCCAAAAAAAGATAATACGCTCAATATCTCACTGTGCTGACATATTTCAACTAAATTGATAATGGGTCAGGATTGAGCAAAGCTTACAGAGTGAATTACCTTTTATCCATCCCTTCAAGTTTAGGGTTTCAGTCACCAACAAAATCAATGTTGTAGCGTCCTCGTCTCATGACTTAACCTACAGTGACTCCAAATGAAATAAACTAATATTGCCTGCCTATTAATGACAGCCCATAAGGAGAGTCAACTTTCCAGGAGGAGGTGCAGGGCCCCAGTGCACAAATATGATTGTCTTAAGTATACATAGACCCTGGGCTATCTCTCACCTCCAGGCCTCTGCAGAGGCTGCACCCCGTTCTTGGAATGTACTCCCTTTGTCTTTAAGAATCCCTAGTTTGCTTCCATGTTCACTTCAAACAGTCTCCTACATGTAACCTTTTCTGATCCCCCCCAAATTAATTTATATTTATTTTGTATTTACTTAATGTACTACACTTATAATCACATACACACATCTAGAAATATAAGATGCTTCAAAGTGAGACCTCTCTCATTTTTGTCTTTGTGTCATTATTACCTAGTACAATTCCTGAAACAAAGCAGGTGCTTAATAATTGCTTGGATTAGCTCAGGCACATAGATACCAAAGAGATGTTAGCCTTAGGAGCAAAATAATCAATATAGCTTCAGCCAAGTCTTCCAGGTCCCATTGAATGCAGCCACTCATAGATGTGACCTCCCATCAGTCTCACCAGACCGAGGACCTGGTTGACCATACTCTGGTTGAGTATGGAACCTATATCTTCCCTCTTGTGCTATTCCTGTCATATGTGATCCATAAACAGAGATACCCTGGAGACCCTCTTTTGCCCTATGTCAACTACACCCAAAGGGGAATAACATTTTCTGTCTCATACTAGGAAGAGTAATACAAACACAAGAGACAACTACATGTTTGATCAGTAATGGTCCTTCCTCCCTCCAAAAATCTCAATGTAATTTGCCTTTCAGAAAACACCAACGGAGTACTGGAAAATCCCTATAACCACAGAAAAAATAATAAAGCAAGGGAAGCTATTGGTGGGTAAGAGCACCTTGCCTATGGGAAGGAGAATTGGCTCAGTTGGCCTTTCTTAACTCTGCACAAGAAAATACCTCAACACAGACAGGCATCCGAGGGGGAGCCCCAAATTTTCCCAATGGGAGCTGGAAACTTCTGTCTAGAGGTGAGGGAACACTTTTCTTTTAAAAATGATGGTAGGGTTCCATTAAAAACTGAACCAATGGATATTTGGGGTGGGGGAATCATAGATTCAGAAATGGAAGAGACTTTAGAAGGGATTGAGTTCAGCCTCTAACCTCCCATTTTGCAGATGAGGAAATTGAGGCCCATAGAAATAAGTGGCTTGCCCAGGGTCTCACAGCTGGACAGTCAGCCAATCAAAAACATTTTAAAATCATTTACTGTGTTCCAGGCACTGTGCTAAATAATAAGGAAGCCAAGAAATGCAAAAATAGTCTCTATTTTCATGAAGCTTACATTCTACTGGAGGAGACAACATGTAAATAACTGGTTATATACAAAATACACATACATGTAGATGTATATATAGAGCTACATATCATATGTATGTATATAGTGTGTGTGTATGTGTGTGTGTAGTATAAATGAAAGTTAACATGAAAGGGGGAGGCATTAGGAACTGGAGAGACCAGGAAAGGCTTGCTACAGGAGGTGATACTTGAGTTGAATTTTGAAAGAAGCTGGGGGAACTGAGATGCACAAGTGAGAGGGCAGAGTATTGCAGGCCTGGGGGAAGGCCAATACAAATGAGACGAGGAGAGGGAGGGTCATGTTTGAGGAGCTGCAGGCAGGCCCTTGTGCAGGGTTGTAAAATATGCGAGAGGAGTAAGGTATAAGAAGACAGGAAAGCCAGGAAGGGACCAGGATATGAAGGCTATGAAGAGCTTTAAGTACCATCAGAGATCCTGCAGGGAACACTGGAACTCATTGAACAATTGGGTCACATGGTCAGACCTACACCTTGGCATCTAATAAGTATCTAATGTGGCATAAGAACCCAGGTTTTCCTGGCTATCTAATGCCCCATCCAGTAAATTGTGCTCCTTCTCAATCGATGGCTTGAAACATTCAGAGACAACCAGATTCACAAAGGTAGGGGGCATTAGAGTGGACTCTATTTCCGCAGAAGCTTTTAGTAAAAGACAGTATCATCTTCTTGGGTGATCTTGCCCAGCAATAAGAGGACAGACCCCAAGCCTTCTCAAACACTGGTGCAGATTGCATCAAGAGAGCCAGACATTGGCTGGATATGAGACATTTTCTAATTTCACATTTCCTAATGATGACAACTTTCCAAAAGCGGAACTGACTGCCTTGGAAGGCAGTGGTTCCTCCTCCACTTTAGGTTTCAAGTGGTAGCTGGATCACTATTTGCTGGAGGTGTTGCAGAGCAGGGATTCTTAACCTTGGCTCCATGGATTTAAAAAAAAAAATTGGTGACTATTTCAATACATTTAATTCCTTTTGTAATCTTATGTATTTTATTTTATACATTTAGAAAAAAAACATTGTGAGAAGAGATTCAGGGGCTCCACTGGACTGCCAAAGCGGTGCAGGGCACACAGAGGTCCTGTTGCAGAGGACTTTCATGCTTAGAGAATAGAGGCACTAGTTGAACCCTGGGGTCCCTTCCAACTCTCAGATTTTGTGACTCTTCCGGACCCTTGGTTTCTACTATAGGACTTGACTGCCCCCCAGCCATTTGTCCTTCCTACTGTGTCACTGGGAAAGATTTAGAAATTTTACTTCCAGCAAGAAGGGATCTCACCCTTATCAGTTCCAGAGCTCTTTATTTGCACATAGCTCCTCACTCCTTTATAGGAATTAACTCTTATCTTTTGGGAGATATTTTGTGGTTACATACTCAGAGACAGATTGGTGGAGTGCAGAGAGAATTAGACTTGGAGTCTGGAGATCTGAGTTCGAATCTTCCCTCCATCATTAACTAGCTATGATGCTTGGCAAGCCACTTAATCCGTTTATATTAGCCTTGGTTTCCTCATCTGTAAAATGCCAATGATGTTAATTGTATTACCTATTTCCCAATTGTGAGGAAAGTGTTCTGTAAACTTTAAAGGTCTATATAAATGCAAGTTACCACTGTCGTCTTGTGTTCTCCAGTAGACTGTAAGCTTTGTGAGGGCAGAGATAATGCCATACCCAATGGTGCATATCAATAAATCAATTAATTAATCTACAAGCACATATACAAAGAATGAAATAAGCTCTCTCCTTTCCTCTTTTCCTCTCCCTTCCCTTCCAGTGATCTGCTAAGTGTCAGCCTCCCCAGTAGTAGAGATTACAGGCATAGATCGCTATGCCCAGCTAACAGTCCCTACCCTCAAAGAATTTACATTCTAACATGAACATGTATTTGTATATATACATACACATGTGTGTATATGTATATGTATATATATATATATATAAAATCATTATAAAATAATACATTCAAATAAGTCCAAGGTAGTTAAGTACAAGATAGCTTGGGCGAAGGGAAATCATTAGCAGTTGAGAGTTCTCAGGAAAGGCTGTATGAAAAGGGGGTACTTGAACTCTGTTGGAGGAAAAGAATTCTCTGTGATGGAGGTGTAGAGTGAGTGCATCACAGGCTTGGGGGACAGGGAGGGCAAAGGCATACAAAGAGATATGAGATGAAGTACATAAGGGGAACAGTAAAGAGGCCAACATGTCTGGATTGTAGAGCCCAAGAGGCGAAGTAATATACAATGAGGCTGAAAAGGTAGGTTGAGGCCAAGTTGTGAAGGACTTTAAAAACTAAGCAGAGGGGTTTATATTTTATCTCAAGGCCAAGAGGGAGCCAGTGGATTTCTTGAATAGCAAATATTTGTCGAGTGTATAAATTAAATATGTCATTTAATCTTGGCAGAGTTGCCTCACGCCCAGGGGATGGGATTAGGACATCTTTCCTAGGTACCAGGTGCTTTCATATCCTTCCCAGGAGGGATATATAAGTCATATCTCCATAGCCCCTAGTGGAGACCATGGGATCACAGATCTGACTATAAGCCATGTCATTGGACCACCGGAAATGCCAATCTACGTTATGTGAACCAACCCATTTTACCTACTGGCACAATCCACAGTCAGGCAGGTAATACCCCAGTCCCTGCAGAGATCTAAACTTGTCATCTCAACTATACCCCTTGGCAACTTTCCATGGGGCGCATCCATCCCAACTCCTCTTTGGTACAAACATGGCTGTGGCAGGTGATGGACTCCAGGTAAGACCAATGGTTATATCATAGCTCTCTTCCATCTTGCCCCCACCCACTCTCCCCACGTCAAACCTGTACATCACTGTTAGGCTTGTCTCAACCCCAGACCTCCCTGTAGTGGGGACTGAGGAACCACTGGGGAGCCTCGTGGAAGTCCTGTTCCCCTTCCATCTGCAGCCCATGATGAATGGTTGTTGACATTACTAAACAAAGGTATTATTAGTAGATTACATCCAAGAGGCTGGACTCTTGCAGAAGGAGGGCAAAGGGAGCCGTGGGCCTTGCTCATCTCCCAATTACTCCACAAAAGTCTAAACCACCAGGTCATGGATAAAAGTGAATAAATGTTTCTAAATTCTTCTCTTAAACACACTTAAGCTTAAAGCTATTTAACTGGGGCTTTTAAAGCATGTGTGCTTTATGGGAGCCCAGCTACCTGCTTCATTCTCTTGCTCTTATTTTTTCCTTTTATCCTTTTAGTCTTGAAGAAGCCTAATTAGAAGCTCGAACAGGGCCCTCTCTCCCTGCCCTTAAATCAGTAATTGGCTGCAGTGCAGAGACTGTCAGGAAATTAACACATCACAACATGACAGCTGTTAATTTTTTCTCCTTATTTGTCATATGAATCACCGCTGATTTGCCGGAGTGCATAACAAATTAGTGGGCTGTAATCAGGGCCTCTCTCCCATGAACAGCACCTTCTTGTTTTCTCTCTCTCTCTCTCTCTCTCTCTCTCTCTCTCTCTCTCTCTCTTCTCCTCTCTTTTTTTCTCTCTAACACACACACTCTCCCCCCTCCCTCTCTCCCTCTCCTTTTCCTTCTCTTTCTCTCTCTTCTCCCCCTTCCTCCCCCCGCCCTGCCACCCCAAGTCCATTACTTCCCTGCCTTGGCAGAAAAGACTGTTGCTAGGTGTGTCATTGTCAATAAATCAGAATAAGGAAATGCTAAAAGCGCCAGAAGCTCTTTAAACTTTGATGAAGGCTTTTAGTTACATTTTTAAACTTACGCTCAGAACTGGAATTTTTTCTTTTTTTCTTATCTCTCTTTTTTTAATTGTATCTCCCTCCTAACAATATATGGGTACATGTCCAGCAGGGTCCCCATTTCACAAAGCTTTGGGACCCACGTGGCATTTTTAGGTGCCACTGGAAGATCTAACTAGCCAAAGGAGCACAAGGGGAAAGTTGGTTAGGAAATACATAAGAATATGTGAGATATTATTTAGGGTCAGACCTAGGGACCTAGGAACCTGTCTTCTTTCTCTGACTGAGGCAAAAGGGATGGTTATGGTGAATCCCAGAGGTAATAGGGAGCCACTTGGGCTTATTGAGTAGGGGAAGAGCGATATGGTCAGACCTGCACTTTAGGAAAATCCCTTTTGTCACTGGGTGGAGGATGGTTTGGAGTGAGGAAGAGGGTCAGGTAGGAAGACCAGATAGGATGCTATCGTAATAATCCAGGAGAGAAATGATGAGGACCTGAACTAGGCTGTGGGCTATGTGAATGCTGAGGTGAGGGTGGATATGAGATGTATATGTAGAGACAAAAATGACAAGATTTTGCAAGTGATTTGGTTTGTGGGGTGAGAGTGATGAGTCAGGGATAATACTGAGGTTGTGGACATGGGTGTATGGAAAGATGATAATGCCTTTGCCATTAATAGGGAAGTTCAGAACAGGAGTAGGGGTTAGGAGGGGGGCATAATTAGTTCTATTTTGGGTATATTAAACTTGAAATCCCTTTGGAAGAGCTCAGAGAGACTGAATGATTAAATGATTTGTCCCAAGTCTTATAGATGGGGAGGTACAAAAGGAGGATTTGGATCCAGATCTTCTACTTTGGAATCCAGGATTCTTCCCCTTGGAGCCATGTTGCTTCATGACCTTTAGCCCTTTGCAAATCTCTCATTCCCGAAAGGGCTAGGAGTTCTCCAAGACCTTTTTCAATGCCAAGATCCTAGATTTTGCAAACCAATTTTCTAGTTTTAGCTTGCATAAAACGGTGATAACAGGAAGTGTGGTGTCCCTACACTGGGGCCTTGAGTCAAGGGACCTTAGTTTAAATTTCAGGGCCCCCACTTCCTAGAGTCAGAAGACCTGGGTTCAAATCCTGCCTATGATGATCATTAACTGCATGACCTTGTGTGACATTTAGGCTCCTTCAGCTACAAAACAAGCAGGTTAGGCATCCTCTGAGGATGCTCCAGACCTAGGATGCTGGGAGCAAGTAAGTCACTTTGCTGAGCTTTCAGTTTCCTCCTCTTTAAACAAGAATTAATACTTGTCCTCCCTGTCTCAGATATACCTTAGGAGGATTAAACAAGGCAGTGAATGTGAAGGCATTTTGTAAAGTGCAAACCACTATATGTGAATGTCATCCCCCTTAAACTGTTTTCCATTGACTTGTCTTTCAAGCTCCTGGGGGTTCTGTGATTCCGGGGCAAAGGAAACAAATCTATACCCACCTTTTGGGGTGGGGATGGAGGCATTTGGGGTTAAGTGACTTGTCCAGGGTCACACATGTAGTAAGTGTCTGAAGCTGGCTTTGAACTTAGGTCCGCCTAACTCCACGGTCAATGCTCTATTCACTGCACCACCTAGCTGATGAATTTATAAACCCTATTCCTACCTCCACAAACATTGTCTTTACAGAATAAAGCGATCACAACACTCCAATCTAATATAGTTAGTCATATAGTAATAATATAATATAATATAGTATAATAATAATTCAAATATAACTGATATAAAAAATTCAGACTGACTTGCCAGGGAGGGAGACTCTTAACAGTCTGCCAAGTGACAGAAAAGGCAAACTTTCTCACAAGATGAAACCTATTAAGGAGGAAGAAAACAAAATTGAGCATGATTAGATTATTCCTGTGTAAAGTGAACAACTTCTTTTCTGGGTGAGTTTTCCATACTCTAGACATGAATGTGTGCCTAGTCACACCTCTAGGAGACTTACTTGTCACTATGACCAGTGGTGAGCTTGAGGTAACTCATGGATGGTCATGCATATGGCATCAGAACAACTCTGAGTTAAATGGAAAGTCATACAAAAACAACCATAAGGATGATTTTCTGTTGGCTGATGTGAGTCTTAAAGGACTAAAAGTATGAATATATGAACTCATTCGCTGATTCAAAAAGTCTTTGTTATGCTCTTGCCCAGTGCCCAGCACTATGCTAGGTCCAGAGGGGGATACAAGAGGAGAAACAGTTTGCCCTGAGGAGTTCCCCATCTAGGTGAAGAGTCAAAGCTAATCCATCCACTTGTGATAGTTAAGAAGCAGTAAAAGGCAGATCTGAGTAAGTAATGATGAGTCAGGGCAATTAGGCGACTCAAAGGGGAGATAGATGGACTTGGAGAGAGGACGCCTGGAGTTCAAATCTCACTTCAGGCGCTGGTTGGCTGCGTGACTCCAGGCAGATCCCTGAACCTTTCTCAGCCTCAGTTCCCTCATCTGTGAAATCGGGATAACCATAGGACCTGCTTCCCAGAGTTGTTGTCTAGATGCAACGAGAGAGTATGTAAAGTACTTTTCTAACCTTAAAGGACTATATAAATGCTAGCTATTATTGTGATTATTATTATGGGATGGTTTTGTAAATGCCATAGGAGTTCGGAGGGGGAGGGAAAGTGGCTGTCACGGTTGTTGCTCATTTGAATCAGAAATGGGAGAATACAGAGATCAATGCCTAGGCCCAAAGTGGCTCTGAAGGGGTATAGCTGAAAAAAGTACTGGCTGTGGAGTAAGAAGAGATGAGTTCAAACTCTGGCTCTGACACATAATACCTACGTGATCTTGAGCAAGCCTTTTTGCCTTTCGTGGGTCTCAGTATCCTCATCTGTAAAATGGGAGAAGGGTTGGACTAGAGAGCATTTCCAGGTCTAGATTTATGATTTTATGAATACGTCTTATGAACTACTTGGTCTCATAGACTGTCTACACAGCACAGACAATGTCTGAAGAATTGAAGCAATTTTATCTAGCTTGATATGGGGATCTAAAGCATTCTGACACGGTCTTTCTTTCCAAACCCTAAATCAAGGAATTAGTGAGTTCACTTCTCTAGGAGTTTCTAATTAGCTCTTTTAGGTTATGACTATTCATAAATTAAAGCCACTCAAACCAAACTACAAACCCCAAATTGTTTTTCTGTTTGTTTGTTTTTTTTAATTTTTGTTTATTTGAATGAGTTCCCTAGATATTTCCTGTCAAAGCAGATTTAAGGGCCTCAGCTACCCAGGTATTCGCTCCACTCCTTTAGCTGATAATAGCATAAGTCAACAACCTCACTGAATACTTTCTCTTTTTAGGAAACAACTATATTGTAAATCCATTTCCCCAAATTCCAAAGCCCTGGACCACCATGATTGTCTTCATATCACTTCCTGTCCAAACAAGAGGTGTCCTGGTGCCATTGGATAGTGACCATCCATGAGAGTTACCCTAACTTCACCACTGGACATGGAGAGAAGCAAGCTCATCAAACTGCCTGAGAACGTGCCCAGGCTCATGACACATCCATGTTTGAGTCTTGAAAACCTCACTCAGAAAAGAAGTCAGCTACATCCAGAGATAATTTAATTATGCTCAATATGGTTTGCTCCTTCTTAATATGCTACATCTTGTAAAATTCTCGCTGCAGCGAAAGTTTGCCTTTGCTGTCACTTTGTAGACTCTAAGAAAAGGGTTTGTAAGTAAAATATCAATTTTACAATTATTCTGTCAAGTCCTAATTAAAAAAATTATTTATACATTATATGTTATGGAATTAGTTCCCTTGTAGAGACCTGGAATTAGTGATTAAGAAGTGAGCGTCAGGCAGGGTAGCAGTGGTGGAGATTCTGAAATGCCGTTGCCAAAGCAGGCTCCTCATCTTCCCTGATAACAGCATCCCCTAGCACCTGCCCTGCCACCCAGAAATCTCTCCGAGGACTCCCCAAGCAGGCAATCTTTGCACAGACAGCCCGAGGGGCAGCTCATCATTTTTTGATGCAAAGGGGCTAGGTTTTCTGTCCATGCTTTCCATCTGCAGGGCCATGGGGCCTTTGGGCTGCATCACAGTGATAGCTAGAACACTTGTCAGCTTCTAGTTGCTTCTGGAAATCAATCCTGGGAAAGGCCTGCATCTCCACCATACTCAAAATGCAGAACTGAAACAGCTGAGTATTTGGTCCCTGTGAGATCCGTTGACTCTTCAGGATCCATCCAGCTGTTTGTCCCTGGTTGGACACAGCTGGGGACTCAGGAGCTGCTACCAGAAAATATACATGTCTGTAATGACCTTTATGATGGAGATAGCAGTGAAAGATTACGGCATTCTTTCCTACTCTATTCATTCTACTGAATCTCTAGGCAATAACCAGGTGAGTAAATGAGAAGCTATTTCGAAGGCTGGGACAAAGTGAACTAGAATGGGATGGAGTTCCATTTTCAACAAACTCAGGTTAGGCTGAAAACATAATCTGTATGGCAAAAACAGACTCATGCAGAAAACAAAACAAACGCTCATTAGCCAGACTGACCCAGGCTGGCCACCCAAGTTGTTTGAATTCACCAGCTAACTATTCACTCTTCCCCCACTCTGACTTTGGCTTCTCATCTTTTGGTCTCATCCCTGTCCATTCCCACCTCTTGCAAAGCACAGGCCAGGGAGAGGACCTGAAAACTAGGACATTTCCCTTTCCTTGTCTTTGAAGTTGGAGTATCTGGGTTTGAACCCCATCTTCACCATTTATACCTTCTATGACCTTGTGCAATTCACTTGTCATCTTTGGGTCTCAGATTTCTCATCTGTAAAATGAGGGAGCTTGGATTAAATGATCTCCAGGGTCACTTTGAAAACTAATTCTGGGGAATAAGTTTTCATGAAATGATTGGAGGGGGAAGAATTTGAGACCAAAATGAGATCTGGGGTGGGGTAAGAATTTCTCAAATCAATACTCTCTCTGTTTTTCCATTGAATCTGAGGACAGGAAGGGGCCTTACAAATTATAATAATTCACATTTACCTATGGTACTTAAAAGTTTGTGAAATTATCTTGTTCAGCCTCCACTCTAATTTTACAGACAAGAAGACTGAGGCCTGGAGTCATACCATACCACACTTATGACCAGGACATAGAGTGAATAAATGATGGAGCCAGGTCCTCTGACTCTGGCTCTGGCTCTGGCTCCTCAGCATTCTCTGATGCTTCCTTTTGAAGGATGATGTCACTTTGTGATGTTTTGAGGTTTCTATCTAGAAGAGAGCCTTCTAACCACAAAGAGGAAAGTGAAAGCTTAGGTTCACTTCCACCATCAATCCTTTGGATCGGAATAATAAAACCAATTCTCCTTGTTGGACCACTCTGTTCTGCTGTTCCCCAAATCATAGCATGTGCATTCTAGTTATCTAAGGCTGGGGAAACTTTCTTACCCTGCCCTCAGTCCTGGTTTACTGATAAAACCCTAATAGTATCCCCAGAGTCAGTGCAAAGCAGTCAAGGAAAGGCCATGGACATGATGCTATAACTTTCCTGGAGTGCCGAGAGGTCTCAATGCTAGCTATGTATGTGTGTACGTGTATGTGTACATATGTGTGCTTGACACATCACAAGCTCATAGACTCATAGATTTATAGCTGAAGGAGACCTCAGAGACGATCTAGGCAAAGTCCCCCAGCTTGCAGATGAGGAAACTGAAGCCCAGAAAGAGGAAGAGATTTATTTAAGGTCATAATGGTAATTAGTGGCAACAGGAGAATCAAATAAGAAGACTGGAGACCATGTCATATGAAAGTATTTAGAATGTTTAGCCTGCAGCGAGGGAGTATTATTACTTACTTATAGGGATGTCATATGAAAGAGGGATTAGATTTGTTCTGCCTAGACCAGGGGTGGGCATCCTGCAACCCAGACCCACCCCTGGCCAAGACTTAGAGTTCATTGATGATGATGATGGTGATGGTGATGATGATGATAGCTGGGAAAGGCAGCATGGTGAAATGAATAGAAATGAATAGTATTAGGAGTTGGGAAGGCCTGGGGTCAAGTCCAGTCTCTGAAATATACTGTGTAATCACGAGACAGTCACTTAACTTCTCAGTAAAGAGTAACACATCTGCATTGGAAGGGTTTCCCATAATGCTAAAGTCATAATTCTAGACAATAATAACATGCCTTGGATCACTCCAAAAGTTATGAATCTGTAGAAAGAGAGGCATCTAGGTGGCATACCGGATAGAGCAATGGGTCTAGAGTCAGGAAGACACAAGTTCAAATCCAGGCTCAGATACTTGCTAGCGGTGTGACCTTGTGCAAGTCACTTAACTCCTGTTTATTTCAGTTTCCTCAACTGTTAAATGAGGATAATAACAGCACCTGCCTCCCAGCACTGCGGTGAGGATCAAGAGAGATAATGTTTATTAAGGGCCAAGCACAGTACTGGTACTTAATAGGCACTATATAATGCTAGCTGTTTTTAACGATTAAAAATCCATCCAGCAAACAACATTTATTAAGTACTTAGTATATGCCAAACGTATAAATGCAAACAATACATGACAAAGACACATGCTGCCTTCCTGCTAGGTTATAAGCTCCTTGAGAATAGGAAATGATTCACCTTTATCTTTGAATTCCCCAGTCCTTGGTACAGTGCTTGGCACACAGCAAGCACTTAATACATGCTTATAAAGCATTTATTATATGTTTCTGTGTGTACATGTATACATGCATGTATATATGTGAATAGATACATATATGTGCACATATACATGTGTGTGTCTATTTTTATTTATACACATACGTACCTACTGGTGGCTGTGTTAGAAAGGGATCAGAGTGGGGAGGGTTTTGAGGTACAGAGACTAAATAGGAGGCAATTTTAATAGTCCAGAAGAGAGTTGATGAAGACCAAAACTAATGTGGTAGGTGTGTGAATGATGAGGAGATATATACAAGAGAGATTATGGAGATAGACAACAACTTTTGACAAATGAATGGATGAGTGAATTGAGGGAGAATGAGGCATTAAGGTTAGCACTGAGGTTGTGAATTGAGAGAGTAGAAGAATAGTGGTGTACTTAACAGTTACAGGAAAATTTGAAAGAGGGGTAGATTTGAGAATAAAGATAATGAATTGTGCTTTAGAAATATCGAATTTTCAATGCCTATAAGACATCTAGGTCAAACTGTCCAATAGGAAGCTCATGATGTGAGACTAGGGCTAAGGAGAGAGAATGAATATACAGATCTGAGAGTCATCTGCACAGAGATGGTAACTGAACCCGTGAGAGCTAATGAGGTCACCAAATGAAATAGAAAACAATGTATAGGCTAAGGACAAAAAAAGGGCTTGCCCCAAATTCTAGGAATGCGAAAAGAAATCCATCATCGATCCAGTGATCGTTGAACAACCCACTCAAAAACACTAGCATTTAGACCACCTTTATTGATTCTCACAAAACCTTTGACTCAGTTCCTCACTAATATCCTCTATAACGAATACATAAAAGTAACTCAAGAATCATGTTAATGATATTATATTTAATTTCTTCACAGAAAACTGATCTCCACTTAATATATACTACCAACATAATAGCTTTAAGTACAGTTTATGTAAAACTTGGTAGTTTCCATGAAGACATCTTAAGCCCACTATGTTTTAGGAGGCCAGAATCTATTATTATCTCTCCTAAATAGACTGGAGTATGACTTTTCAAGACAAAACATCATATGAGTCACTTGATATTCTTAGGTGACATCAAGTTGCATGTTTCTACTAAGGGGAAAACATTAAATAGCTTCTTCACTTCTCAGCGCATAGTACAGTGCCTGGTACATGATAGGCACTTAGTAAATACTCATTAATTTGATCTAGTTTTATCTTGTGGAAACTTTTCATGACCGCACAAAAATGTCATTTGGACTAGACAGTGGAAAGTTCTTAATTGTGCATCAAGGAAGAATAGAAACAGGATGCCTTAATCTGGAAGTCAACTTGAACCAGTAGATAAAGGTAATTTATACAAATATTTGGTCTCCTCCAGGTAACATATATCTAGCCTATAGACAATCAAGGTGAAAGCTCATGCTATCCACATTAAGAGACTCACTGGCAACCTGAATTGAAAGCTTAATGGGAAGAACATATTTATAGCAATTAACACCTATGTGATATCATTCTTAACATATACTTTCAGGATAGTAAAATGGATGATGACCGATGTAGACATCCAAACACATATGTGTACAATGGTAATGAAACATCTTTCTAAGCAGTTCCTTTCACCAAGGCAGCTATAGAAACATTAACACTTCCTTATTAAAGAGAAGAAAGACAGTTGGTAGGTGTTTTCAGAGCACACAATAAATAAGCTAAAATTTTATAGAAATACTTTTAGAAGAAGCAGGCATTACTTTGCTGTAAAAGCTGACAACTATATGCCATTGGATTTGTCAAATGTAGCTGAAAGTGGTTTATCTCTGGATGGAGCCAATGGAAAGGCTAATATCTGAGACTGAAATCAGAAGGTGCTCTGTGAATCCTCATCCTGGTGAAAGGTATGTCCCCATGAACTAAACCAATCTATGTCACCAAAGTAGTATAGAATAAATGAATGAGTCATGTGGATTTGTTTGTGAAAATGGACAGGTTTACGATAGTGATTCAGAATTAAGTCTTTGCCACCAGGAACTAGAGAAAAGTAATCCCTAAAGAGTCCAGACTTATTGATTGATGCGGATTATACAATAGAATGGTGGGAGCTGTACAACATACCACTATAATTGGGGTTATAACTTTTTGGGGGTTCATGGATCCCTTTGATTGGGGAATACCATGAACTGTTTCTCGGAATAATGTTTTTAAATGCCTAAAATAAAACAATAGGATTAAAAAGAAAGTCAATTATATTGAAAAAGTCATCTATTTATTTATCTATCTCTACATATTTAAAAAAAGACAAGGTCAAGTATTCTAGGATTTTACACCAGAAGCTTGCCATCCTTTATAAATTAGCAGATGGCAAGTCCCCATACTACAAATACAAACCCTGAAATATCCTTGAGAATTCAACAAATAAACTGTGCTGGAAATTAAGCATCATTATAGACAGAACCGTTGTCTACAACCATCTGAACATACATTGATCTATAAAAATTTAAGAACAATAGATGTCACCACACCAAATACTCAATCTCCTATATATATCCCTTAGAATTAGACTTTGGCCATCAGAAGGATTCCTGTGTAAAGCAATCCTTCCCATGAGTTCCAAATGCCTGTGTCTCTAAGGAACTCTTGGTAAAGATCGTATTTAACTTAATCAGCACATTGATATGAAAAGAGTACTTAACCCAAGTTCAGAAGGTCTGTGTTCAAATTCTGACCCTGCCACTTATCACATCTGTGGCCTTGATCAAATCCCTTTGCTTCTCTGAGACTCAGTTTTCTCATCTGGTAATAGGAGGGAGATGGGATTAGATGACATGAACATCTTTCCAGCCCTAAATCTCTGATTTTATGATTAGACCTCAAATGAACATTTCTTAGGCTCTCACCCCTCCCCCCCTTTTCCTCCACTCACCCACCAGGAAAGGTGGAACAATATTCTTAGAGCAGGGAACTGTTCTTATCAAAAGGCCTAATATTTTCTAATTTTGTGAAAGAAAGAACCCAGCTCTGATGACTCACCCAGGAGTACCCTAGTCCCATTTAGCTCCCATTTGAAGAATTGATCATTTCTCCCCATATTTAGAAGGTGCCAGATTCACGGTGATAAATGGCCAGTATTCTTTGCAATGTTTAATGGCAAACCCAGATCCAAGAGGAACCGTCGCCAGATGGCACGTGTACGATTCCTGGAATATGGCTTTCAGAGAAACCACAAACCTGGAGGAGCGAATGCTGTTCCAGATGCATTAACTCATAATCCCCAGGAAGAAAACATTTCAAATGAAGGAAGAGGAGGAATCTGTTCTTGACGAGCCCTAATAGCCCCGGTTAATCCTCATCCTGGTGAAAGGTACTTGCTTACAAGTATGGAAAAACTTCATCAAAGTCAGCAAGAGGGACCAAACATACACACACACAATTACTGCAGAGAGCAGCAGCTCAGCAACTAGCTTAGTGTTATATATTGTGTTGGGACTCTGTGCAAGGCCCCCTCAGAGCAGCCGGGACCATCAGGAATCCCATCCTGGTCTAGCTACTCCTTATTTCCAGGAAGGCAACAGTAAACTTTGTCCAATACTTCTGCAGAGACTATACGACTAAAACTGTGCCTGGCTCAGAGTAAGGGCTTAATAGATGCTTGTTGACTGGCTAAGTGGAGATGGGATGGTAACTTACTACCTACTATCTAGTTTTTTGGTTCTATTCATTCATTCATTCACTGTGCAATCACTAATTGCCTGCCTGAGGTGCAGATCAGGACAGCCCTTTTGTAAAGCATCTTTTCCTATGAGCTACATCCCTTCTTTTTCAGCTGGGGAATTATTAGGACCAGTGAAGATGCTGTTGGGGCAAACTGGGTGGGAGGTAATTGAGACTAATTTTCCTTGGGTTTATTTCTTAGTTCAAGTCATACACATCTAGGAGGTAGCAGGAAAAATCCGAGGTAAACAGCCCTAAATGAGGAGTTTAGAGGCTGGGACTCTATTTCTAGTCTCCCACCCCACTTTATAGCTGATTTTCTTAGTGGACTTAGGTCAGGGTTAGAGAACCTTGAAATCTTTGTGCCTTAGTTTCCTCATCTGTAGATTAGATTCTCTACCTGTGCCTTTGGTGTATGCTGAGGCAAAATGAGAAAATTCATTCTTCATGCTTTAAGGTTCTTGGAGGGAGGGTGATATATAAATTCAAGGTGTTATTATTAGAGAGCAAGAAATTGGTTCCATGCTAATTAAACTCACACCTTACCATTTTATACATCCCGACACTGCACCATGACAATCTGACATATTACAGAAAAGGGAGAATTCTCCACAAAAACACAAGACAAGATGACTTCTCCGCACAACGCCAACATTGCAATGATGTGTCTGTAATCCCCCCCTTTCCTTTCCCCCCTCCCCCACTCCAATCTGAATTAAGATATTTCCAGGAGAAGCTGATGGAGCTCTGAGCTCTTTACAAGGCATTCACTGTTTTCTGAGAGTGTTAAGAAGTTGTCAAACCTGGGTCATGTAGGTGAAGATTTAGTAAGACAACCAACAAAGTTTTCTCAGTTGTTGTGTGCTGCCCCCACCTACTTAAATGCCTATTGTGCGCATGCGAGGAAAAAAAATGTATTTTTCCAATGATAGCTTTATCACTCCTTTGGGGGCTAGACATTGAGCTAGTAGGAGGCCACTGCCAGTCATGGCTCCTGAGGAGATGGTCACTTTTATGAGGGGGGACCAATTCGGGGAGACTGGATACCAGGTCTATTGATCCTATTATCCTATTTTAAGAGGAGATTGTGGGAGAAAAGGACCATTTTTTTTTTCTTGTTTCAGGGCCAAAGAAGAGAATAACCACGGATGGTAATGGAGCTGTCACAGAGGAGAGAGAAGTGGAAATTCATGGTTCTCTTGTGAGGCAAAGACATCTGTGTTATTGTACCCTAAGCCAATAGTTTTTAAAACAAAGTCATAAAACAAGCTACTGTATATAACAGGGATGGAAAATATGTGGAGCTTTCCTCCACCCTTTACAGGTTTCTGAAAAGAAAAAAAAAATAGACCAATGACTGAGAGTGAAAGAAGTGTGAGCTGCCAGCAGGAGGGTGCATAGATCCCACCTTCCAAAGGAACAGGAACAGCTTGTGCTAGGGGGAATGGAATAGCCAAACCCATGTCAGAAGTAACGTCAATGAGGAGGTAACAGGAAGGGTGCAGCATGTCTCTGTAACCTCTGGTGACTCAAGCCAGGACAGGAGTGATGAGAGGTGGCTCCCCTCCTCTGCCGTTCTATTGTCCTGACTCCAAACTTTGGATTCCTGTCTAGGGGCCTCTGGGCCAGACTCCTGCACCACTGTGGGATGCTCAATAAATGTTTGTTTATTAATTCTTTAGTTATTCTAAGGGATTCAACTAGAAGAAAGAGAAGACATCGCTGTGAAAAGAAAACTGGATTTAAAGGTAGAGGATATGACTTTCAACCTGGATTTGCTAGCTAGCAAATGGGTGAGCCTAGAAAAATCACTCGTCTCTCTGCCCCTTCTTTCTTTTATTTATAAAATGAAAGGGTCAGCCTAAATGATCATTAATGTCCCTTCCAGTTTTAAAAACCTGCCAGGGATCTAAAATCGAGATCTATGACTCTGATGAGAGAGAATTCAACTCAAGCATCCAATTAAATAATATTTTTGAAGATCACCCCCTAATTTAAAAAAAATGGACCAGATCAGGAATCTGAATTACAGAAGGGTCACTTTGGGTTGTGTGAAACACACTGTCAGCCCTGTCCCAGACATGTTCTGTAGCCCCTTGTCTCTATTTATAGCTCATGGCATTACCAAATCTATATAGAGAGAAACAGATACTGTGAAAGTAGAATTGCAAATATGTCAGTATTATAGTCTTGAAACATGAGATTTATGTTTGAAATTACTGGGCTAAAAGAATATCTGGTCAGTGTGGTTTGGATTCAGTCTAACTTCAAGGGAATGGTGTACTAAATCAGATTTTGTGATCTCATCTTGTTGCATGAATCTGAATATGACAACTGACTGGAGAATAAAGGCCCAGAAGAGTTAAGTAAGTTTATCATGATCACAAGGGAATTAAATGGAAATGGTGGAACTTGAACCCTGATCCACTGACTCTAAATCCCATGCACTTTTTCATAGTACCACTCAGTTTGTTTTCAGAACAGTTTTTCATGATCACAGAATGGTTTAGCTGGAAGGAAACTTGGAGGTCGTTGAGCCTTACCCCCTGATTTTCCATATGATGAAATTGAGGCCCAAGGATCTGATCACAGTTGCCATGATTATAAGTGACAGACTTTGGTTCCAGGTCTTCTGTCTCCAATTACAATTCTCAGCTTTGCCTCTTTTCCTTCCTACACTTATCTTTCCTTCTAGGATACTTGTTTAGAATCTTTCAAGGGATTCTTTCACATCCTCTCTCCTCCAAACCCAGAACAGACATTCAAAATGAAATACAAACAAAGTCCTATCCAACCCAAATGGTTTATTGTATTATTATATCTCCCATGCCTCCCCAAGAAGAATCTCTTGGAAGACAAAAGTCCATATTTCACTTTGGTTTTGCATCATTGGTGCCTTGCACACAGTAGGCACCTAATAAATGCTTGTCACATTAAATTGAATTGTTTAATCAAATCACCCTGATCCCCAGAAGTGCATATAATGAGCACCCAGTTAATGATTCTTGTTGGTGGTAATAATACAACGTTTTTCACTGGTTACCAGAAATCCATTGGTTGTAATATCTTTTGTTTCATACCTTAGTATGAGTTAAAATTGAAAATATAATTTCTTTTCATTAAACCATTTTAAATTTTAGTTTGGCAATTCCTTGGTAAGATTTGGGAGGCACTTTGATTAACATTTACAAAACATTATTTTCTTTGGAGAAGATTTCCATAGGTGGCCCATCCAAACCCTTGTGTAGAACATCTTGTTTTTTGCCCCTATGTTTGAAGGACAGTAATTTTTTGTGGCCTTCATTTCACTTCCTGCTTCATTCAGGATAGTTCCATGGAGCATTGAGATGTCGTAAAATTACCACAGCAATTTTCAATGGCATTTGCAGGGTTGGTTTATAAGCCATGGGAGAAATTCTCTGTCCTTACAGTGATGGAGGAGGAAGTTGTCTCCTCAGGGGAGAAGCTCTGATTGAATAATGAGACCAAGAGTATCCTCTTCTTCCATGCTTTCTGCTTCTGGGAAAGACTGAGAAGTACCTGGCAGGGGAAGGGAGAGGGCATGGCTCAGAGGTTCAAGATCCCCCTTTTCTTCCTAGGTTGCCAAAAATTCTTCTGATCAAACTCAGCAAATGTCATCAGATTCTTTTGGAATTCTTTATTATTTGGCTACATTGGATGTTAATACTCTAACAAAAATATGAATGCACCCATTTTCTAGGGAAATTTTTGTTTCAAAATCACTACTTCAGTGTCTTATTTTCCCTCCTTTTTTTGACTTTCAGGAAAATGTATTCTTTCCTTACTCCCTCCCTCCCTCTCTCCCTCTCTCTCTCCCTCAATCCCTCCCCTCCCTCCCTCCTTCTTTCCTTCTTCTCTTCCTTCCTTCCTTCCTCCCTCCCTCCATTCTTTCCTTCTTTCTTTCCTTTCTTCCTTCCTTCCTTCCAACTCTCTCTCTCTCTGTGTCTCTTTCCATCTCTCTGCCTCTGTCTCTCTCTCCTCCTTTCTTGGATTGAGGAAATCTGGTACTGTGGAAAGAACAGTGAACTAAAAAGTGTTGGTAAAATTAGGATTGTGGATCTTAGATTACACTTAGATCTGGTTAGTATACATTTTAATTATAAGATACAGGCCTTCTAACTCTCCCTATGACCCCAAGCAAGTAATTTCATTTTTTCTGATACTTAGTTTTATGGCCTGTGAAATAGAGAGAATAGTATTTGCCCTGCCTACCTCTCAGGGATGCTATGAGATTCAAATAAGATTACAATACTAAAAAACCAAACCCCCCTAAACCCCACTTTTAAAGCTCTTTTACATACATTACAATTCCTTAAGAAAGATCACCAAGAAACAAAACCAAAAGGTCAATTTATTCAATTTGAATCCCTGCTCTGATTTTTTACTCCTTGGGCGACTCATTTAAACTTGTAGTACCTCAGTTTCCACCTATAAAATATAGGGATTGGATTGAAGAGCCTCCCAGTTCACTTCCAGCTTTGAATCTATGATTCTTAATAGAAAGTATTGTACCAAAAGTTCTTGAAGGTCAGGGGCCATTTTGCTTTTGTCTTTGTATCCCATATGGGATATGTGCTCTTGTTTTACCTTCACATATCACAATGGGACATAAGGTCTCATTGTGCCTATTGTTTGTTGGTTATGAAAGAACATTTAGTTTAGAAAAAATATTTCTCTATATGCCTTTCCAACAAGAAGTCTCCAACCCACACACCAAAATTGATCAAAAGTCCTTGGAATATATAACAACAAAAACAATCCTTTTCAATTACTCTCTAATGGCAAATATCAGACAAGACATAAAACAAGGAAGGATACGCTCACAAAACAACGAAAGAGATCCAGTACAGAATTCAGGTCAAAGAGAGATTCCCTATGGATAGTGAGGCGTTCCAGATGCTCCTGTTTGCAGATGGCATCTTGCTAATTATATCAAGCTCCAGAACATTGCAGGGTCTCTTGGAAGAGATACGTAATCATTAAAGGAGTTTGACCTGACCATCCACAAGGGAAAACCAAATGGATGAACAAGACCTATTGCCTAAATTTCAGTTTGTATTTGGACTGAAAACTTATAGAGCTTTTCATTTGTAGGTATATCTGGAACAGATCACACAGATGGATAATGAATTGGGATCAGAGTTGAACAGGAGGAAAACAGTGGCCTGGATTGCCTCCAAGAAATGATTATACTTCTTTATTGACCTCAAGCTTCTCATGAAAGCAAAGTTCCCCTGATTTAATACCAAATTATCAATGTTTACTTATTATTGTACAGCAGGAAGACTGGGAATGCAACTTTTTTTTCTGTTGAGGCATTGGGGTTAAGTGACTTGGCTAGGGTCACATAGCTAGTAAGTGTCTGAGGCTGGATTAAAACTCAGGTCTTCCTGACTCCAGGGTTAGTACTCTATATACTGCACCACCTAGTTGCTCCAAATACAACTATTTTTGAGGGATGAAAAATGAATAGCACACAGAAAGCAATGGAGAGATACGAGTACGCTGCAACATGTAATCAATGAAGAAGGAAGGAAACACACATTTATTAAGTGACTATTATGTACTATAGTAAATGCTTTACGTTTGTTATCCCATTTAATCCTCACCTGAGAGTTAAGTGCTATTATTATCCCCATTTTGCACAGTTGAGGAAATTGAGGCAGACAGGAATTAATTGGCTTGCTCAGGCTTCGATAGCTGGTAAATGTCTGAGCTCAAGTTTTCCTGACTGCAGGCCCAGTGCTCTTACTGACCTAGTTGCCTCTAGAATTCCAAAGAACGGAAATAAAAGATATCATCATGTAATTGTCTGATATGAAGACAAGATGGGCTAGTCACATGGTGAATAACAGGTGAACAAGCAGAAGCCTCCACTGATACCCTCGAGATAGCAGGAGAAATCGAGGGAAGGCTCAGCCATGTTGGGTGGACCCTTTGTGATGCATTTATGAGAGAGAATATGGATAAAAGCCATACAATGTGGACAGGTGCGGAGTGCTTTTTATCTGAATCATTTCAGGGAGCTTCCCAATCAATGAGATCAGAGATCCCAATGAGGGTTGAATATCCTCAGAGCCTAGCATAATGCCTGGTATACAACAGATGTTTAAAAATGCTGATTAAATGAATGAATGATTCTACGATCTTAATATTAGTATTAATACTAATAAATCATATTCACATAGTTCTTTGAAGTTTACAAAGTGTTATTAAGAACAAAATGAGTCAAATGAGTTGCTTTGGCAATGTATGAGAATTACTTGTGAAGTTTTTTTGTCCGTTTACTGAAAAAGGAGCCCTTTGGAACAAAGCCAAGTCCAGACATTTGGAACTTGGAGAATAGATTGTTTCTTCATGAGGCAGATCACCCTAGAAATCCTGTGGTTTCTAGTCCTTTTTCCTCTTTCAGCAAACAAACTGGCCTGTATAAATATGATTGCCCAAGTGAAGGAAAAAGAAAACTAGAAGGAAACTCTGGAGACATGTGGAGATCTTTTCTATCCTGAGGAGATTATTGGGGCTCCCATTGAAATCCAAACACATAGTCAACATCATGGAAATCATTCAATCCATAAGACCACAGGATATAAAAATTGAAGGGACCGGAGAGAGTATACTGTCTAAACATGCCCATTTTATAGAAGAGGAAACTGAGAACCAGAGAAGGGAAATTATATTATCTGACTTATTAATGAGAAAATTTAATGAGAAAGCCCATGCTGTCTGGATTCTAAGAAAGTGGCTCTTTCACTTCAGAGTACCAGTGTGATGCAAGGGTGAGTTTCACCCTCCGTGGCTATCTGGAAGATGCTAGATTTATTTAAATAGTATTTTGTTTTTCCCCCTATTGTATGAAAAGATAATTTTCAGCATTCATTTTTGCAAAATTTTGAGTTCCAAATTTTTCTCCCTCCCTTCTTCCCCTCCCCTCTTCCTAAAATGGCAAGCAATTGATATGGGTTATAGATGTGCAAACATGTAAAACATATTTCCATATTAGTCATAGCTGTGAAAGAAGAAACACACCAAAGGAAAAAAACACACACACACACGCAAAAAAGTGAAAATAGCATGCTTTGATCTGCATTCAGAGTCCATCAATTCTTTCCCATCCTAAGTCCTTTATAATTGTCTTGGATCATTATATTGCTTAAAAGAGCTAACTTATTTACAGCTGATCATCATACAATGTTGCTCTTGCTGTGTACAAGATGCTTGATATTTTTTTAGAGAATGTGAAGTTAGACCTGACTGGGGACCACTTCCTACTCCGGGATGTGTAGAAGAGGTGTCACATGATGTCATTTCTCATCAGGTTGCAATTCAGACTCCTCCATCATGCCCCAGAAAATTCCACTCCTACAACCTCTATTAAAAGAGGACTTCCAGGTGGACAATCTCTTTATTCATTTCTCACCACGTCGCAATATGTACCTCATGTGTCATTTAGGGGTACCGTCCCCCTTCCCCTTTTTCAGTTTCATTTTGTGTGTTGTCTTCCCCCATTAGAGGATAAGCTTCCTGAGGGTGGGGACTATCATTCATTTTTGCTAATATTTGTGTTCCTGGCACTTATACAATGCCCGACACATAGTAAGTACTTGGTTTATACTTGTTGACTGATTTGGTCATTTATATCTGATGGGGGAAGGGCGGGAAGAGGGGAATCAGCATTTTTATAGGTCCTACTATTTGCTAAGCATTTTACAAATAATATTTCTTTTGATCGTCACAACAATCCTGTGAGGCAGGTGCTGCTAATATCTCCATTTGACAGTTTGAGGCAAATTGAGGTTAAGTGACTTGTCCAGCATCACACAGCTAGTAAGTATCCAAGGCTGAATTTGAATTCAGGTCTTCCTGACTCCAGACTCAGTGTTCTATCTCCTGAGCCAACTAGCTCCCAAAAGGTCATACCCTCTCACAGGAAAATAGGGCATTTTTCCAGTGATTTGAGGGATAAACTGAATGGCTCTCCTCTTGAGCTGGGGTCAGAGAGCAGTACTGGCCCAAGGCTGTCCTCCTGTGGAGGGTCACAGTATCCCAAGTTGGAAGGAACTCCAGAGATCATTTAGTCTAGTACTCTCTTTTACAAATGAATATTACATGTGCGGAGAAATTCAGCAACTTGTTCAAGGACCCATAGGCAGCAAACAATAGAAAATCCAGGATTTATACTCAGGTCTTCTATCTTCAAATCCAGTGTTCTTTCCACCGTCCCATGCTTCCTCTCCCTCAATCTGACCATGCAGTCATAATTGGGGATCACACTGGCTTTGCACACTGGCTAGTGTTTATGACATCTGCTGATGAAAAAATTCAGGAGCAGGTAGATGATTATCAGAGTGCAAACCTTAGGTTTCACACACACGCACATATACATACACACATGTACATGTAAGTATATACGTTTATACACAATATGTATGTATACATATATATTGACAGATTTGGTATGTCTATATGTGTGAACATATAGATGTACGCATAAATATGTCTACAAGCACATATTTTTTTAATTTGATAGAGCTATAGCTTAATGGAACCAAAGTTGGTATCAGTTCAGTAGATGGGGGTAGCAAAAGGGTAGGAAGGGACTATAGCCATATAGAAGCTAGACCTACTGTGGGC
The DNA here is from genome assembly GCF_011100635.1 of Trichosurus vulpecula. Taxonomy (NCBI): domain Eukaryota; kingdom Metazoa; phylum Chordata; class Mammalia; order Diprotodontia; family Phalangeridae; genus Trichosurus; species Trichosurus vulpecula. The sequence goes on along the minus strand of NC_050575.1, from coordinate 138,691,344 downwards.
ATGGCTCTACTGGAAATGAGTGGCCCAGAAAGTCCAGTGTCCCAGGGCTGGTTGGATCTCTGATACCTTTAGAGGATGACAATTGTTGTAGGGATGAAGCAATTACACACACACACACACACACACACACACACATACGTCCCTCTGTCTCCCATGTCAGTGCCCTAGGGCCAAGCCTCATTTGCTCAATGCCAGCTAGCTCTGATTCCGGGGTGCTCATAGAAATAGCCCAGATTTGACATATACCATTGTCACCAGTAAAGTAGAGCCCATGCCTCCCCATAAACTAACTCCACATCCTTTTCCATGCTAAAGAACAACTAAGTGGCTAGTTGACTGTCTAGCTTGACTCTACATCTAAATAAGTTTTGTTTCAGCATTTCTGAAGTTAGCCATTCGAAGGGACTTTTGTCTTCTTCATGCCACATATTCTAAAATTGTGTTAAAAAGGTGGGGGAGGGGATGGGAGGGGATGGGAGGAATCTTTGCAATGTATATTAGTAACATTTAATTAGCCTTGGATTACTTATTAAGTGCCGATTATCTCTATTATATCTGTCACAGATGAGCAACTACGTACTGTCTCTGGTTTATGGGCCTGAAGTCCTCCATAGAGTGTTACAAATTCCATTCTGTCCCTTAGTGCTAGATTTTGTGGAAGTCTGTGGAAGATCAAGGATAGTCACCTTCCAACAACCAGCCAGTTCCCTTTTGGTTCTGCTGGGGAGATGGCTCCAGGGTCCTATTCCTCCTAACGAGTACAAGGAGCCTCATTAATAAACATGCTTCTGTCAGGCTTTTGCTAACCAGTGGGTGGGAATAAAACCACCTATGTAACACTGGGGTCCAGTGCAGCCCAGGTCATTCTCCTAGAGCAGAGAGTGTGATAAATCTGGAACACTTCCTCAGGGTTGCACAATACAGAGAAGCCAGCCTTGTGCCCAGAGTTGGTCTTGCCCATCACAGAGCACATGAATGCCTAGGGGATGTGATCTGATGGGAATCAAGAAAGATCCCTTGCCCAATAATTTCTCACAAAATGCTTCTTACTCCCTATCCTTCTATGGGGTTTAAGTCTTTCTATGTCCATAACACCTATTCCTGTGCAAGGGGAAGATAATATGACATAGACTTGGAGTGAGGAAGACCTGAGTTCAAATCCCATCCCCTCAATACTTTTAAAAATTCCATTGATATATTGGAGAGGGAAAGCTTTATGATGGGCCTGGAGTCAGGAGGATCTGATTTCAAATCTGGCCTCAGACACTTATTAACTGTGTGACATTGGGCAAGTTACTTAACCCTGTTTGCCTCAGTTTCCTCATCTAAAAATGAGCTGGAGAAGGAAACAGCAAACCAGTCTAGTATCTTTGCCAAGAAAACCCCAAATGGGGTCATAGAGAAGTGGACATGACTGAAGCAACTGGACCACAAATTTTATTTTCATATCACCTGTATATTCCAGTGTATCTCTCTCTCAGAGAGCAATATTTCATAACAAAGAAGAAAAAAGAAAGAAAAAAGCAATTCACCAAAATTAACCTTGAGAAAATGTCTGACATTTTATGCAATATTACCCATAGTGTCCCACTTCTGCAGAGAAGTGAAGGGAGATGCTTTCTTATATCTTTCTTTTTGTCACAGTTTGTTATAATTTCTCAGCATTCAATTTTGTTTGTTTTGTTCTGATTCTTTTCCTCCATTTTCGTTTTGGTAATCATTGTGTTTGTTGTTTTCTTGGTGCTTACTTCATTTCCCATCAGTAAATGTCTTCCCATACTTCTCTACTTTCATTATGTTTAAGTTTCTTATAGCACAAAATTATTCTATCACATTCAAGTATCACCAGTGGTTCAGTCATTCCTCAGTTGCTTAGTATCTATTTGGTTTCCAGTTCTTTGGAAACAAACTCCTTGGAAAATTACTAGCTATGTGATCCTGGAAAAGTCCCTTAAACTCTCTGAGATTCATTTTCTTCTATTAAAAATAAAGAGATGATACCTGTAGAACCTGAACAGGTAATTTGTTGGGAGGTTTAAAGGAGGTAAAGTCAAATGAAGTGTCTTGTTGTCTTTAAAGTCTTATACAAATGTTAATTATTACTGCATCAGTGAATAAACATTCATAGAATATAGAAAGTCAGACCTGAAAAGGGACCATAAAATACAAAAAAAAAAAGTTTAATACCCTCGTTTTGCAGATAAGGAAACTGAGTCTCAGAGAAGGAAAGTGAAGCTTACACAGTAGTCAGGGAGACAACCAGGACTAAAACCAGAACCCCCTGGTTCCTGATCTGCACCACGGGTATTGTTATACAGGATGTTCCTAAAGTCTGGACACATAGGCAAAAATGCATATTTTCAAGAAATGGAATGAGTGAAATTTTCAACAATATTTTATTTAATTGGAATATTAACAAATAACATCTTCAACATGATTTCCATCATTTGTGATTCAAAGGTTGATGCTCTTTGCAAGATTCACGTGAACTCAATGCAATAACTCCACTCTGCCGTCAATTTTAGCACATTCACTCTTTATGTGTTCAACCAAGTGTGTTCCATCTGTGATTTTCATTGAGTACAACTTCTCCTTTAGCATACCCCAGAAAAAGAAGTTAAGGTCTGTTAATATTCCAATTAAATAAATAAAATATTGTTGAAAATTTTTGCCTGTGTCCAGACTTTAGGGACACCCAATACTTTGAAGTTCCTTAGCATAATTAGTTACAATAGGAATACTTTTAATGCCAATGTCACAGGTTTGATAGTTGAACAGCCTAGAAGTTTTAAATGGCAGTGTAGTTTAGTAGTAAGTACATTAGAGCTGAAATGAGAAGATAAGGGCTGCCACTTACTAAGTGTGTGACTCAGAACTAGTTCTCTAATCTCTCTGGGCCTCAGTTTCTTTATATGTAAAGTCAAGAGATAAGACCAGTCCATCTTTGGGGGTCATTCTGGATCTAATATTATGTGATTCTACAACACATTTCACTCCTTGTAGTCCAGAATGCCCATAGTGTTGGTCTAAAGGAATAACTTACCCAGAGTAATTGGACTTTTGTCTTAGGCTTCCAGCCTAGGCATGAATGTTCTTCCTTTCTGCGGCAACCATTGCCCCAGATCTTGCGTTGTGGTCTATGCCTTCCCATGCCATTATACAGTGTGAGCACTCCAGGACTACTACCCCAAGAGTCTTATAATTTGAATGTCCCTCTCCTTGGGCCTAACTTTCCCACTACCCTACTCTATCTTGGGACAAAGGCTAAAATTTCTGGTGGATGATCCACTGTCTTTTTCCAAAACTATTATGCCCATGTTGGGAGTATTCTATATGCCCCCACAGGCTTCCCCTCACCTACATTTCTACCCTGATCCCACCACAACTGCCATGTATACACACATTCAACTGAATTTGCCTGAAGTACCTAGTTACAATTGTATTGGTCTCACCTTATTAATTCAGGAACTATTAAAGGATTGTTTAGTTTTTGGTAAAACACATTATACATGCTATTTAAATCTTTTTGTAAAGTTAAGACTTTAGCAGAATTTTGATTCTGGGTTTGAGCAAAGCTCCTTGCAAATGGTAAACCCCCAAATAAATATGAGTCATTATTCTTATTAACATCTAGTTTATTATTTAGCATTTTTTGTAGTTTCAGCTTTCTTGAGTTTTCAAGGCTTCCTTGCATACATGACCTTCCTTTCCTCTGCATAGCAAGAAACCAGCAAACATGAGCATAAAGGATGAATGTCTCTAGTGGGGATTCAGATCCCCTTGTCCTGATCCCCCTTGCCCTCCTAGCTCACACATCTCATTGACAGAGAAATATTTTTGGTGAGTCCCAGGAATATGTGGCCATGCCAGAGAAACTCTGGATAATACTGGCTGTCAAAAAATATGTAGCACAAAGGATTTCAGGCAACTCTTTACCTATGCGTTTAGGTGTTTCTCATTAACAAGTCCTCTTAAGTAAGGTTTAGTAGCAATTCTCTTGCTCCAGAGCTTTTGTCATCCTACCTGGAGCCACCTCCATTAGTCAATAATAACAGCTTATTTAAAAATAGCAACATCAACTTGTTTGCACTGTTATTATCTGCGCATGGCTTATTTCCGCAGAAGACTTGGGAAAGGTATGTAACCTGCTTTCTCTGGAGCTTCCTTCTCTGAACCTATTTCAAGTTCAGGGGAAGAGACAGACACATCTTTAGCAAATACTCGCAATCTAATTGCCAGGCGGGTGCAGCCTGCGACAGTAAAATATAGCAGTCAGAGGCAGCAGCATGTTCATTAGTCAATAAAGGATTACCGCGCGTTTTATGGAATCACAGCCCTATGTTGCTCTGATGGAGACCTTGTAGTTCTTTCACCTCCCGCTCAAGTGGACTGATTCATTTAGCACTCAGAGCTGGGGTAGGGAGGGGAGGAAGATTTGGTCCAAACTCTGGTCCAAGCCTGCTCCATTATCCATCCCCATTATTAGAAGCCTTTGCCCCTGGTCTGTCACAAGGGGCATTCTGATAAAAGCCCACTTAAGAAAAATAAATCAAGAAATTAATGATGGGTTTTATGGGAAGACACTTTCCCACATTCCATTGAAGCCTTGGTCACCAAAATGACCAGTGGGGGAGCTGGAGCATTGTGAGAATAGGAAATGGGAAGCCAGCAGCAGGTCACCCTCAAGGTGCCTCTCAATGGTAAGTCCGATGATAGAAGGATTTAAATACATCATTACGTATGAGATGCATCATGGCACAGTTGATACGGAGTTTGTCTTAGATTAAGAATGACTGGGTTTTGAATCTTGCCTCTGACACTTATTGGCCCTATCAACATGGGCAAGGCATTTAGCCTTTCTGTTCTTCATTTTTGCCCCCTATAAAACTGGAATAATGATTCCTATGGCACCTTTCTTAGAGGATTGTCATGAGGCTCCACTGGGATAGCGTATGTAAAGAACCATACAAACTAGAAAGCTTTATACCAGATCTGCACCACCTGTGGCCCACCGAAGGATAGAGGAAAACATCCTCTACATTTTTCGTGGACTGCCCAAAATCCTTTGGCATGCCCGCAGGTTGTGCAGGCCTGCTTTATACAACTGTTAGTTATGATTATAATCCTGACCCCCCCCCAATCAATTACAATAGCTCACATTGCATTACTGTGTGTATCAAATGAGATAATGGATGAGCAAGAATTTTGTAATCATAAAGCACTCAAAGGAAATAGCATTACCCTGATTTTACAGATTAAGAAACTGAGGCCCAGAGAAGTTGTGAGACTTGTCTGTAATCATGTATGCGGTGTATGGCTGGGAACTGAACCTAGATCTGATTCCTAATCTCTGCTCCTTTCACTACACCAGGCTGCCTCTTAATACATTAAGAAATTAGGAATATTTGGCTTTAATATTAATGTGCCTAATAATTAAAACTCTTGGGTTGGATACAAAAATCTAGGGATCTCAATAATGATCATTAAGCTCCCTTCTAGCTCTTAATTCTCTGATCATATGATCCTATGAAAATATGTGAAAAAAATAAAATTGGGTTTAAAAAAAATAATTATCTGTTCCTGCTCTTAGATTCCCCAGAAGTAGCAAGTTGTTTCCAGGCTGTAAGTTTTCCACAAGGACCAAGCAGTGAGGCCTATGGGTGTTTTTTCTGGTTTGACTCTCTCGGCTGTTTTCTCTTTTGCAGGCTGGTTGGTTATTGAGGCTCCAGCAAAATTTCCAATGCTGTTTCATTTGCATCAACAGCTGGAGAATATGAATTACCTGAAGGCACCAGAGAAATATCCTGATATTTTTAGATTATTTCCAGGGAACTCAAAGAAAAGGAGAATGCATCTGTAGCCCATGCTCACGTGGTTAAAGAATAGAAGCTAGGTCTACAGAGTAAGAGTTATGATGAACTTGGTCGCCATTGCTACTAAGGAAAGGTTTCCTTTGGATTGGTCTTAGATTCCCCATCCCTAGTCCTCACACAGCAGGGCACTAAAATCGATGTCGGGTGTACATTTCAACATAGAGCCAAAGATCAAGAAGTGTCGTATCGATTTAATCCAGGCACAGAGAAAGGCTGAATCCCCTAAGAGGCTACAGGAAGGTTCCTATTCCATGACAATTTTAATAGCTAGCAGATATATAGTGCTTTAAGGTTTGTGAAGTATTATTTTATCCTTGCAACAACACTGAGAGGCATGGGCTATTATTATCCCCACTTGACGGAGAAGAAAACTGGAACTGACAATGACTTCCCCTGGTTCACACAGCTACTAAGTGTCCGAGGTGAGACTGGAACTCAGGTGTTCTTGACTCTAAAGCCAAGGCATATTCATTGCACTAATTGGTTACTTCAGAGTATTCCACAGGAGGAAGAGAGGGCCCATTTCGGCCTTGTTCCCAGACTTCAGGGACCAGACAAGGAATGCATGTATCTCAGAGGAAAACAGTAGCAACACTTGGCAAGGAGATTTCACTTCCTCTGATGTGAGCAACATTACTGTCCATAACTAAAGAAAGGCATATCATCTAATTTGGGGGATCTGTTTGCAAATGCTCATTAGACAATCAGATCTTTGGAAACACTATCTTTAGATTTTTTTAAAATTGACCTATTATTTTGCTTGCTCTTGCTGCCAGAACCCCCACTGCAAACAAGGAGATGCATGCTACCTGGACGCTCTTTGATGAATAGTTTTAATTAAAAAATTCTGTACCATAAGTATTTTAATGTTACCGACGTACCAAAGGTATGCAGCCGTAAATTAAAATACACATTTTAAATTAATCTATAAATATGCTCTAAAATTGACAGGGTCTGTTTAAACAGTGGAATGTGACATAGATGGCTAATGATGACAATTAAATATCATCTGCAAAATAAATGAAAATCAATACCCAGAACAATTTTGCAAAAGGGAAAAAAAAGGAAATTAAACATCACTTAGATGTCTATTAAGGTGAAAAATGATTAGCTGGTTGGAGTCCTGAAATTTCTATTGTAGGAAAATAAGGGGGAGCCCATTCCATTTTTCATCCCCAGTGGTCATAAATACTGCACAGATGCTGCATCACCACAATTCACAGGGAGCCTGAGGTTTGCACAGAGGCCGGGGCAGGACTAGGAAGATCATTCCATTGGTCATTCCCCCATTCGCTCTCCCCTTCCCCATCTCCCACCTTGCTGCATCCCTCAGTAAGAAGGAGGGAAATAAAAGGTGAATTCTGTGCCTGGCTGCTGACACTTGGCAACTTACACTCTGGGCTTTTAATGATCTATTTCCCGCATTTTAAGCACAATTATCCAGTGGCCCTGGTGCTCCTGTATGGCTTAAGAGGGGCTCTCCAAGAGACGCTCTGCTCTCCTTCCCTCCTCCCTCGCTCCTGCCAGGGTCTGTGGGCACCAAGTCCCTGCTGCACTGGAACCCTGGCCGAGACAATATTTCTTGTGGATGCCAGTGCATTTATGAGGTTCATTGTGGAAGCTGCCAACTGCAAATAGTGGCAGGGTCCCATTAATTCGAAGAATGCTTTGCTAAGCCAAACTGGGGAATCTGAGCTAACATTCATTACGATATTCATATTAAGAGACAACTCTGTGTCTTTCAATCATGTATTTCCCTCTAATTAAGGCATATTCACTTTTTCTCCCTAATTAGGTATTCTTTGTTGCATAATGTTTGCTCTAATCTTTCGGAATCTTTCTCAATATCCAGTCATTACTGGCTCCCCTCGAATCCAACCAAAGCATGTTATTTTTTCTGCTAATTATATCCTCATTTTCAGATTGGCGCCTCCTCTGATTGGCTCTTTACACCAGTTGCTATGACTTCATTAGCCATGTCTTCTGACCCTGTTATTTCTGGTGACAGGACATGTTCGTTTGTCCTGCGACTCTGGATCCCAGGGTCACTTCCCGCCTGGGCTGGAACAGTGTCAAACACAAGGGGTGGGAGGGCACCCAGAGGCACTGCAGAAGTTGCTAATTACTCCACACAGCAATGGTACAAATTACAGCTGCTGGCAGGGGATTTTTTAAAAAATGAATGTTTTAAAGGTGTCATTAACAGGTTAGTTTCATTGAGAGAAGGGAGGGGGGAGGAAGCCCTGTGTGGGGTGGGGTGGGGTGGGGTGGAGAGCTCTCTAGACCTTCTTCTGCCCTCCCTCGCTTCCAGCACTTTAATGTCATATGCTTTTACTTTACCTACAGGGCTGGGCTGCCATCAAATGACCGTATAAATCCCCTCCAGCTCGATTATCTGCAAGGTCGATTCCAAAACAGACTTTAAATTTGCATTTCCAAATCACCAAAGTGGTGTTGATGAGCTTTTGCAAACCAGAGAAAGAGGGAGAACCCACAGCCCCAAACCTAAATCCAGATCCTGTTTTTAAGATGGCCAAATGAAGCTTCCTGGGCAGCCAAATAAAAACAAACTCGTTTAACTGATTAGACAAGATCAGCATATTAAGGGATAATTAAAATGTATGAAACTGCACGGAAGTCCCAATACTATCCTTACTGCAGGCTCTGAGGGGTGATCTGACCAATTGGTTTTCCTGGGGTGTCCACAGCGGGGGCTGTTTCTCTCCCCCCCCCACCCCATTCATCCCCGCATCCAAAGCCCAGCCCCTTGGAAGAACCCGTTCCTGGGATCAGAGACCCAGGAACAGAGCCCACAGAGTTTAAATGCAGGTTAGTTAATATGAAAAACGCTGTATCTAGTTGTTTGCAAAATTACTTTTGTTGATTAAAAGGCTCTTCAGAACTTCCGGCTGGTGAAAGGGTTTTAAATTGTCTAATGCTGATTGTGATTGCTATGCAGAAAAAAGGCAGTGCGAAGCAAAGCATTATATCACTGAATCTTTGTTAAGCAGGCCTTGAAAGTGCTTGACAGCATAATTAATCTTGTGATATGAACAAAGAAACCAACTCAATAGTATTGAAGATGCTTATTAAAAATACTAAATACCTTTTTCCACTTAAAAACCTTTTGAAACAGTGTGGGAAGTGGCATCACCTTTTTGTTTTTGCAGCATTTTCCACTAAAATTGATACAAGGAGGTATATAGCAGCAGCATAAGAATAAACTCAAGGCATTTAGAATTATTGCGGGGGGGGGGGGGGGAGTGGGGAGTGGACAAAGATCCCTGATAGAGAAAGTCAGCTGGGTAACCTGAGAGCTGAGGGCTCTAGGAAAAAAAAAAGACTCCTGGCTCTTTCCAAAGTTTAGACAGGGATCATTTATAATCCACTATTTATAATTCCAAACTGAAAACTAGAAAGCCCTTGGCCTTGAATGGAACCTTTCACCTGGAGATCTCCAAGGGGTTTGGACTTGTACATTTGTCATTCCAAAGGCCCTGCTGCAGGGCTCTCTGGGGGACAGAGGGGGATGACTCCCAGAGTTTAGTCCAGGAGGCTAGAAAACTTCCACACATGAAATCATTTGAATATAAGACAGGACGGAAGCAAATACTAGGTCAAGTATAACCAGGTGCCAAATATATGGTACAGGCAGTAAGATCTGTGGGCGGGCAGGAAGCAGCATAGGCATGTAGACCACAGAATTGGAACTTAGGATAGAAACACAGACAAAAGTCAAACTAATTTGGCTCTCTTAACATGGCTGTATTCAGCATTGGGAGGTTGGTGGGGTTAGGGGGAGGGGATGATGGTTGCTAAATTTTTCTCAAGCTGAGGATTTGATGAAATCACCCATTCTATCATGTCATTGTGGGGTTTGTTTTAAATCATTTGGGGCCTATCACATAGTGGCCATAGCCTCTGATGGTTAAAAGATAGCTGACATGTTTAATTCCAGAGAAGGAGAGCTGGGAATGATTAACCAGATGCTTTTGGATGGATGTTTTCACATTTGAATTTTAATTAAGATGGGAGCAGGGGTCGAGGAGAACCATGAGGCAGGAGATCTCAGTTTCCTCTCCTCTATCTAAACCTGTGGATGGAGAAGGGGAAAACAAATGGGCAGAGTCTCAGAACTTGGAAAGGAGCTGACAATGAAAGGGGAGCAGAACTGAAAAAATGGGATGTGGGAGAAAGGGAGAGTAATGGAATGCTGAGTACAAGGCGAAGAGCCCATATGGAGAAATCACCGGAGAAAGGCTAGCTTTGAAAAATTTAGGGGAAAAGAAATTAAAGAGATCCTGAAATATTTTTAAAACTTGAAGCAGCCAAAAAAGAACCTGAGATAAAATGTACCTTGCCTCACCTGGGAAAATGCTTTTGAAAGAAAAATTAAGTTTCTAGGGCACTCGTGTCCCACGGTTTGTAAGTAAAGAAGGACCTCAGAACAATGGGTTGTTGAATCTTCAATGGCAAAAGATTGTTAGTGCTTGCTGAGGGAGGCTCCTGTGCCAGAGTGGGAGGTCCATGAATAAAGAGTACTTGCATGCCACGGAGAATGGGATCAGAAGGGGTATTTAGAGCATTGGCACTCTGGCATTGACGCATTATGGGGCAGCAGTTATTGTGCATGTTTTAGATCAGGGGTGGGGAAACTGTGGCCTCAAGGCCACTTGTGGCCCTCTAGGTCCTCAAGCATGACCCTTCAACTGAATCCAAACTTCACAGAACAGAGTGGTTCTTGAGGACCTAGAGGGCCACCCTAGAGGGCCCTAGAGGGCTTGAGCCCGCAGATTGACACCCCACCCCAGCATTCCCACTCCTCCTCCCCTACCCCCACCCCCATCCCCATTTAGATCATTTAGGATTTAAAAGTGCAAGGGAAGCCATCTGGAACAACTGGGGAGAGATATAAGAAAAGCAAGGCCCAATCAGGTCAAGGGATTTATTTGCCAAGGCCAATATAAGTGGCAGAGCTGGGGTTCAGACCCATGTCTAAATTACCAAACTCCAAATCCAGCATATTTTCCTCTGGGTCATGCTTGCTTTGCACATCCAATGCCTTCATTTTAAGGAGAGCAAAGGTAAGACCCAGAGCTCTCAAAAATGGTAAGGAGAAGAGGTGGGATTCAAACCTATGACATCAGATTGCAAATCCTGTGCTCTCCCCATGTCACCGCACTATGTAAATGTCACCAGTAATGAGATACCCCAAACAGAGAATATGAAAGCAAAGTCATAGGACCGTTGCAAGAGAGGGCAGAGAGGAAGTTTTCACCAAGAGGACGTGAAATGGAAGAATGGAGTCAGAGAGGGATAAAGGGATGGGATTATCTGTACTCCAGGTTCCTCCTTCATTTAGTGGTATTTGAGAATGTAATGGTTACCAATGAACAGAATCTGATTAAAAGGGAAAGAAGTCAATAGACCAGTAATGCAGAGAGGAAAGAATGGATTTTTGTAAACAGCATCGTTTAAAATACTTTCTAAAGGATTCTTTATTTGTGCAAAGCCCCCAGTCACATTTTAAATAAATGAAATGGTACTAGGCCCTTATCTACTAACTGCTGCTACTGTTGTTAGCATACCTTCAGGTACCGTTGCTACTGTTGATGTTGCTGCCACCGGCAGTACCAGGACAGTGTTTTTAGATTCCTTACTGGAAGGACTTTGGCAATCACCCTCCCTGCTAAAGGGAGAAGCTATAGCTCAAATATCCCTTAAAACACTCTGTCAAGTTATGGCCTATATATAGTAATTGCTGAAATCCCCCTTTCCTGCCAGTGAGAAGTTTGAATAACAACTCATTGCCAATTCCGCAGGTATCAGACCCATCATGGAGCAGCACTAGACCCTGAAACCTTGACCAGCAACCCAGAAAAATACATTATAAAAACCTACCAAAGGCTTCTGGTTTGGGACACCTGATTCCATTGGTTACCCCAGCAGACCTGATCTGTGTCCATTCTTCTTTACTGCCACTCTTTAATCTATTTCCTCTCACTCAAGCTACATCTTTAAGGATCATGGCTTGCAAGAACTGGACCAGAAACCTCATCTCCTCCACTGGCAGGTACCCCGCCCCCAGCCTTTATTTCCCACACCAGGACAAGGAAATTGGCACCTGCCCCAAATAATGTGCCCTTTGGGCATTCCTCTCAGTTGGCATAAGTGGCATTTAGGGCAAATTGCCACCTTTTTTATATTGTGTTTTGGAATCCTGAACCACATTCAAGCTGCATTGTGGCAATCACCTTACTGAAGCCTTTCAACAATCTTCCAAAGTGCAGAAGGCAGGCATTATTCTCCCTATTTCGCACATGAGACCCAGGTAGGTAAGAGATTTCCTTAGCACCACTCAGTGAGTTAGTTGTCAGAGCCAGGAATAAAACCAATGGTCTCTTACTTCTTATTTCAGGGCAATTCTCCCTATACCAGGTAGATTAGAGAGATATAGATAGTAAATTGCATTGAATTCTTTGAAGGAAAGGTTCTCTCCAAATCCAAGGCAGAAAGACAATTTTTTTCCTTGGCAAATTCACTATCAGGGAATAAAATAAATTCTTTAATGTGACAACTTCCTTCTAGATAGAAGGTCTCCAGCCATGTTCATTTCAGAGATACACAGATATAGTAGACTCCTATTTAAAACTTGCTAAAGGGAGGAAAGTACTGCCTTTGAAATACAATATTTTCCTAAGGGCCCAGCTTAAAGTTCTCAGAAAAGTGCTAAGGAGCTGCATGTTTCCGATTTCGGTGCCAGGGGCCCTGCCTGACAGCTTTTGCTTTCATCAGCCTGGGTTGGTTTCACTTTTGATGTCATTACTAATGTTGGCTCATATTCTCTCTCATCCATGAGTCTCTTCCTTCAGACCAAATGGAAATAGGCCTGGAACTCAGAGTTTCATCACTTACTTATTCACTTATTCATCCATTCACTTACTCATTTGTTTAATAAATATTTGTTGAACTCATCCAGCTAGAACAATGGAATCAGCAAATAAGAGACAAAATGGTGCAGAGAAGGTGCAATCCAAACAACCTCCCCAAAAGGAAATTGCTGCTCAACATTGATCTAAATTTTCCGTGACCTGTGACTTCTCCCCTTGAACAGGAGGGTACAGTTTCTGACCAGGTCTAGGCTCCCTTAAACCTGGCTCTGCTCTGGACTTTTTCATCTTGTAGAAAGTCCTCTCACCCCCATTTTCTAGCTCCTTATATATTCATTGCCTCATTAGAATGTAAGTTACTTGAAGGTATGGACTGTCTTTTTTGATTGCATTTCTAATCCCAGCCCCTAACACAGTACCTGGAACATTCTAATAAATGCACTTCTCTCTCTCTCTCAATCTCTCCAATCTCACTCTCTCCCTCTCTCTCTCTCTCCCTCTCTCTCTCTCCCACATATGTATATGTGGCATGCCAGCCCATGGGAGAGAAGAATCCCTGGAAGACTGGATCTTCCAAAGGCTTCAACTCAGAAAGAAAAATTGAATAATGCCTTTGTTTTAATCCCAGGCTCTGAAGAGCATTTAGGAGTTGTATTTGAACCATTATCTGGCTAATTCGATACATGTAAATGGAAAATATAAACACTAAAGACAGAGAAATAGCCCTTTCTTCAGTTATGTGTCTCCGAGAACCTTACTGAATCTGAAAAGTCATAATTCTTCATTTAACAAAACCTAGGTCTCCACTATCTGAAGGAAAGGGGTAAGGCCCAGTCAATCATCTGAACAGTATGTCTACACAGTGCCACAGTCTAGACTTTTAAAGCGTGTTAATGAAAGCCTCAATCTACATGAACATATCTATACAGTCCAAAATATTTGGATAGAATACTGCCAAGCCCTCACTAATGCTGAGGGCATATGCTTTCATCTCTCATCTTCAGACTTGAACAATTCTACCCACGTTCTCTTAAAAACAATAGCTTCACATTCACCGAGTGGACTAAGGACAGATTCCTGGAACGCACCAACTCCTCTCCTCTGCCTCATAGAAGCTCTCTCTTCCTTCAAGAATCAGTACAAGCATAGGCTTTTGCATGAAGCCTTTCTTGATTCCCTCCCCAACCCCCAACCCCATCTGTCAGTGCTTTTTGTTACTCACTGCCTTATATTTAGCTACCTTAGATGTATTCCCTTTATTTTTATTCTATGTATACCCCATGAGTATTTGTTGTTTTCCCATTAGAGTATAAGCTCCCTGAGAGTAGGAATTAATTCATTCTTGATATTTGTTTCTCAAGCACCTAGCATGGTGCCTGGCACATAGTAAGCACTTAGTAAATGCTTGTTGGTCGATTGTGGTTGATTGATTATCATTTACATCAAAGATAAAACAACTTTTAAAATCCCTCAAACTCAACCTTTGCACTTTGAAATGAGACTAATAAATGTTCACATTTGGAGGTATAGTGAGTGAACTATTATCTTTACCAGAATTTAAGTCTAAACTTTCCTTCCCTGCATGAGGCTACTTAAAACTCCCTCGCACTTTGTGATCATTTGTAATTTATTGTAATATCCCTCGTATTTTGTATGGCCCTCTCAGTATAAATGGAGAGAGGAAAAATTGAGAGAATGCAAGAATGGAAGTAAGAAAGAAAGAGGGGGGGAGGGGGTGGAGCCAAGATGGCAGCTGGAAAGCAGGGACTTACCTAGGGTTCTCCCCCAGGACCCTCCAAACAATGATAAAAAAATGGCTCAGAACAAATTCTAGAGCTGCAGAACCTACGAAATAGCAGAAGGAAGCAGGGCTTCAGCCCAGGACAGCCTGGGTGGTGGCTGGGTAAGGTCTATCACTCATGAAGCTGGGAGCAGAGTGGAGCAGAGCCCAGCATGGGCTGTGCCCAGACCAACCAGACCGGGAGCCAGGTGGAACAGGCCCTAGCACCCTGAATCAGTGAGCTGTGGCAGTTATCAGACTTCTCAACCCACAAACACCAAAGACAACAGAGAAGGTTAGTGGGAAAAGCTGCAGAGACAGAGTGAAAAGAGTTCACAGTTTGGCCACTGCCCCAGGCGCAGCAGGGGTGGTGCAGCTACAGAACTACAGCTGCAGTTGCTTCTGGCCCCAGTCCCACCCGGTGGGAGGAATTAAGTGGTGGATCAGACCAGGAATGCAGAACCTGCTTAAGATCTGAGTCCCTGTTTGGGTTGACAGTTCTTGGGGGAGGAGGAGCACTGGTGTAACAGAGCTGGCTGTGTATAAATAGCTCTGAAAACAACAGCGCATCCCCTCAAGCTTGGGACAAAGTACTCTCTACTCTACAAGCAGTCATACCCCAACTTCAAGTAATTGACTGGGAACATGGCCAGGCAGCAAAAACGGGCTCAGATTCAGACTCAGACTTTGGAATCTTTCTTTGGTGACAAAGAAGACCAAAACATGTAGCCAGAAGAAGTCAACAAAGTCAAAGAGCCTACATCAAAAGCCTCCAAGAAAAACATGAACTGGTCTCAGGCCATGGAAGAGCTCAAAAAGGATTTGGAAAAGCAAGTTAGAGAAGTAGAGGAAAAATTGGGAAGAGAAATGAGAAGGATGTAAGAAAACCATGAAAAACAAGTCAATGACTTGCTAAAGGAGACCCCCAAAAATACTGAAAAATATACTGAAGAAAACAACACCTTAAAAAATAGACTAACTCAAATGGCAAAAGAGCTCCAAAAAGCCAATGAGGAGAAGAATACCTTGAAAGGCAGAACCAGCCAAATGGAAAAGGAGGTCCAAAAGACCACTGAAGAAAATACTAACTTAAAA
The DNA here is from genome assembly GCF_011100635.1 of Trichosurus vulpecula. NCBI lineage: Eukaryota > Metazoa > Chordata > Mammalia > Diprotodontia > Phalangeridae > Trichosurus > Trichosurus vulpecula. The sequence goes on along the minus strand of NC_050575.1, from coordinate 138,675,706 downwards.
GTTAGATTGGAGCAAGTGGAAGCTAGTGACTTTATGAGAAATCAAGATATTATAAAATAGAAGCAAAGGAATGAAAAAGTGGAAGATGATGTGAAATATCTCATTGGAAAAACCACTGACCTGGAAAATAGATCCAGGAGAGAGAATTTAAAAATTATTGTACTACCTGAAAGCCATGATCAAAAAAGAGCCTAGATATCATCTTTCAAGAAATTATCAAGGAGAACTGCCCTGATATTCTAGAGCCAGAGGGTAAAATAGAAATTGAAAGAATCCACCGATCATCTCCTGACAAAGATCCCCAAAAGAAAACTCCTAGGAATATTGTCACCAAATTCCAGATCTCCCAGATCAAGGAGAAAATACTGCAAGCAGCCAGAAAGAAACAATTTGAGTATTGTGGAAACACAATCAAGATAACACAAGATCTAGCAGCTTCTACATTAAGGAATTGAAGGGCTTGGAATATGATATTCTGGAGGTCAATGGAGCTAGGATTAAAATGAAAAATCACCTACCCAGCAAAACTGAGTATCATGCTCCAAGGCAAAATATGGATTTTCCATATAATAGAGGACTTTCAAGCTTTCTCAGTGAAAAGACCAGAGCTGAATAGAAAATTTGACTTTCAAACACAAGAATCATGAAAAGCATGAAAAGGTAAACATGAAAGAGAAATCGTAAGGGACTTACTAAAGTTGAACTGTATTGCTTACATACTACATGGAAAGATGATGTGTATAATTCATGAGACCTCAGGGCACAGGGTGAGTTGAATATGAAGGGATGATATAAAAAAAATAAACTAAAATTAAGGGATGAGAGAGGAATATAATGAGAGAGGGAGAAAGGGAGAGATAGAATGGGGTAAATTATCTCGCATAAAAGTGGCAGGAAAAATCACTTCTGTTGGGAGGGAAGAGGGGGCAGATGAGGGGGAATGAGTGAACCTTGCTCTCATCTAATTTGACCTGAGGAGGCAATAATATACACACTCAATGGGGTATCTTACCCCACAGAAAAGAAGGAGGAAGAAGATAAAAAAGGGGGGAAGATAGAAGGGAGGGCAGACAGGGGGAGGAGGTAATCAAAAGCAAACACTTTTGAAAAAGGACAGGGTCAAGGGAGAAAACTGGATAAAGGGGGATAGGATAGGAAGGAGTAAAATATAGTTAGTCTTTCACAACATGAGTATTGTGGAAGGGTTTTGCATAATCATACACATGTGGCCTATGTTGAATTGCTTGCCTTCTTAGGGAGGGTGGGTGGGGAGGGAAGAGGGGAGAGAATTTGGAACTCAAAGTGTTAAAAGAAGATGTTCAAAATAAAAAGTTTTTGCATGCAAGTAGGAAATAAGATAAACAGGCAATGGGGCATAAATATCTATCTTGCCCTACAAGAAAGTAAGGGAAAAGGGGATGGGGGGAGTGGGGTAACAGAGGGGAGGGCTGACTGGGGAACGGGGCAATCCGAATATATGCCATCTTGTAGTGGGGGGGAGGGTAGAAATGGGAACAAAATATGTAATTCAAACTCTTGTGAAAATTAATGCTGAAAACTAAAAATATTAAAGAAATAAATAATGCTTTAAAGGAAAAAAAAGAATGAAAGAGGAGGCATCAAAGAGGAAGTGTTCCAGACAAGCTTAAAGACTCCAAGACTGAGAGCGGGGGTGTGATATACCTCTTGACCTCGGGAATGTGAACCAAGCTTCCAAGTTCATTAAGATGCCTGAATGCAATGGTGGCAGACTCTCCTCCCTAAAGCCTGCTGTTTGATCTGTCCCCTCTCTTCCATGAATAATGAAGGATGCACTAGCCAGACACAGCAGAAGTCCCTCTTGGTGATAGGTCATCAAATGGACAAGCACCAGATCCCAAATGCATATTCCATAACACAAGAAGAAGACAAGTCCTGGGCTCAGAAGTCTTGAATCTTCATCTAATGACTAATTTTCTGGATGGCTACTGGATAGCTGGGAAGTAAGGCCTCATGTCAGTACTCTTTTGTTCACTCATTGGAAAAGCGATTGTGGGAGTTATGAGAAGGAAAAGAAGAATTTACATAAGTCTTTCATAGAACTTCTGGGGTTTGGAATGACTGATGTACTGTCCAGAGAAGTTTTGCGTAGCATACATAGCCACATGGTAGATGTTTTAGATGCATTATTTATTGCCTTTATTTAGTCTTTGCCAAGAGTAAGCTGTATACTTTATCTGAGCATGTCTCCTTGTTCTTATTGGGGGTTTCCATATTTCTCCAATATGCCAGGTCATATGATTGAAGCTTAGCGAAACATAGCAAGTTCAGGGGAAAAGTTGGGCTGTGATAGGATGAAGTCTCAAAGCTGATTTTGATTGGGCAAATTCAAACTAACCAAACTCCCTAGAATAAAAGTTGGTGTGGGCACAGAGAGATGCTGAATTGGGAGATAGAAGGGTTTATACTCTCTCAGCCTCATAAAGGTGGCCCTTCCCTGGCACTTTTGTTCAGTGGAGTGAAGTACCATAACAGACAGGGTAGACATTAGACTCCCAGATCCTGATCCTATTGGTTGACTAAGATCAGGTTAATAGCTAGCAGTACCAGCCAGTAACTGAATTATGAAATGGAGAAAAGTATTTGGCCAGTAAGTAGTTGGGTATCAGAGAGAAAAGTTGTTAAGATCAGAATGGATTCTTATAATTGGGAAAGGGACACTTTGCATTTACACGTGGAGAAGACAATTCTTTGCCCTTCCCACCTTAACTCCTTTGCCATAATAGGGATGCAATCATGAGGTAGGAATAGGGCAGAGTTATATTTTTTCTCAATGCAAATAGCACCTTGTCATTTCCCTTAAGGAGTTGGACACAAATAGTTCTAATGCAAAGTAGAAAGAGACGTATCATCAGAGGTGTAAAGCTCTGTGAGACACTGGAGTTCCAAGACAGCTAATGGGCACATGGATAGAGCAAAGGGCCTGGAGTCAGGAAGACCTGAGTTCAAATCAAAATCAGACACTTACCATTTGTGTGACCCTGGACAAGTTACTTTACCTCTGTTTGACTCAGTTTCTTCATCTGTAAAATGGGGATATAATAATAGCGCCTATCTCCTAGGGTTACTGTGAGGATCAAATGAGTTAATAATTCTAAAGTACTTAGCACAATGCCAGGCACATAGTAAGGGCTATATAAATGCTGGCTATTATTAGCTATTAGAGGAGAGAGAAACTATTTCTCAGGTTTCATAACATGATCTTATCTCCAGCCAATTTAAAAAAAAATTATGTTTCAAGGGTGTATTCAACAGTCATTAGAGATGGTCAGGGCAGCAACAATTAAGTTTAAAAATGAGAAAACCTGAGGCTCAGGGGTAGGAAGAGACATAGAGCTAGTAAATGGTGAAGCTCGGGCTTAAACTCAGGTCTTCTGATCCTAAGTCCAGCCCTAACGTTGAGTCTGTTGTACACATCTGGTTGGAATGTTTGAGCTGAACTGACCAGTAACAAGTCAGGGATTAGTGATGGTCAGCTTGTGAGCAAGCTAATAACTGTTCAGTGCCTGGCCACTGACCAGTGGCTTCAGTGAGCTAAGGTGACAGCCTGCCAGTTGGGAAAGACCAGTTGACCAGGAGGTGAGTGTCAACACAACCTCCTTATCCATCCAAGCAATGAACAGGTGAACAGGGAAACCTGAAGGAGGAATATTTCAGCAAAAGCAGGGAAAGGGTGCTTGTGTGACTTCTTGGAGAGGGGGAGCAGTTCAGAACAGCTCTAGTAAATTCCTGAGAAAACATCTGATTTTCTGCAGCTGTAAAACTTCTGAGGTTTTCTCCAGACAAGGGCTAAACATTATTAGTAAGACATGCTTTTGAGATCCACATTAGGTACTGGAGGTACTCCTGCCAAGGAGTTCTTTATATAATCAAGATGAGGCCTTCGAGAACATTAGTCTCTTTCATTTGCTTAACTTCAGTATTGGGAAGAGTGAGGCCTACCCATCTCTCCACAGACATCTGTACCTCACACAGCGAAACAGCCTGATACTGGCTTTGAAAGCAGGGTTTGGGGTCAGCTCCTGCCATTGTATACATGTAATAATTTCCCTAAACTCAAACCCTTATGTTCCTATGAGTATAATCCTTGATGCCCTTAACTTTTCCCTTAGTCTAATAAACAAAATCTCAAGGACTCCTAAAACACTGACTGTTAAAAAAAAAAAGCTGCTTCCACTATGTGTTTAAAGAAATATTCTCATGTAACTAAAAGTAAAGATGAAAAGGGCCCAGATGAGCCAAGATTTCATCTGTTGGGGTCAAGACACAGTCTGATTATTTTCTTCCCTCTGTTTTAGGGGACACGTAGGATGAGTTTATACCAGAAGGCCATTATAGAGCACAAAATGGGGAGTTAGGAGATGAGCTCAGGTCCTGACTCCATTCATTCCCATTGGATATTTAACAACCGACTTAACCTCCCTGAACCTCAATTGTCCCATCTAGACTAGGTGACCTCTAAAGTCCTTTGCAGCCCTGGCAGCATATGGCCTTTATATTTTAACCCTACATTCTTTCTCCCCTCCTCTGACTCCTAGCTTTCCTGGTTTCCTTCAAGACTCAACTTAATTTTGAGCTTCTGTAGGTCTTTTCTGATTCCCTCCATTATTCCCTCCACTTCCAACACTACCACTTGAGATTAACTTCCATTTGCACTGAGTATGAGTGTATGTGTGTGTTGGTATACATGTCTGTACATGCTCATATAATTTTATATATATATATATATATATATATATATATACACACACATATGTGTATATTTTGGTTTTTTTGAGTCATTTCAGTCATGTCAGACTCTTTGTGACCCCATTTAGGGTTTTCTTGGCAAAGATACTGGAGTGGTGTGACATTTCCTTCTCCAGCTCATTTTACAAATGAGGAAACTGAGGCAAACAGGGTTAAGTGACTTGCTCAGATTCACACAGCTAGTAAGTGTCTGAGGCAGGATTTGAACTCTTGAAGATGAGTCTTCCTGCTTCCAAGCCCAGTGCTACCTAGCACCCAAATATGTATTTACATGTAAGCAAATTATATATGTTGATAGCTAGTTATTTTGCATGTTGCTGTTCCCATTAGAATATGACCTACTTGAGGACATGATCACGTTTTGCCCTTCTTTATATCCATGGCATTTAGTCACAGTATCTGTCACATAATAAGCACTTAATAAATGCTTGAAGATTGACTACCACTGACCTCTCCCTTTTCTTTCTTTCTAAAGACTTAGTCAAAAGCTATGAACAATTAATTAAATCCTCTTTTATTTTGCTATAATTGTTTTAGTTCTGTTAGGCTTGTCTCCCCAATTAGACCATATGTTTTGTAAACAGATTTTTTTTTATTTCCTACCTCTTCCCCACAGCATGATGGGCTTGGGGGCAGGGAATATTTTAATGCTAGGCAACATGATATAAGGAGCAGAGAGAGGGACTTGTAGTTAGAAGGCCTGAATTCCACTACTGCCTTGGACACATTTATTAACCGTGTGACTTTGGGCAAGTCACTGGGCCTCCCTTTTCCTCTTCTTCAAATTGGGCATAATAGCACCTACTGCACAAGGTTCTGATCATCTAATGAGGAAATATATGTAAAATATTTTGTAAATCTTAAAGCCAATATTTATGATGATAATGGTGATGACTGGATTCTTGTAAATGAGGAAAACAAATAAGTCAAATTGAAAATAAAAATTCTTTATTTGTCAGGATAATTGCCTATTTCTTGCTTCAGTGAGTGCCCTGTAGATACCACCTGCCCATAAAAAAATAAAGTGTAGTGTTGGAAACTCTCCAAACATGAGGATCAATCAAAACTGACAACTAAGAATATTGCAGGAGAGATGATCTAACCAGAGAATGACACTCAGACGATAACTAGCTTTTTGTTTATTTATTTGCTATTTGAAGGCACAGGGCCAAAACCAGTCTTGATAGGCCTTGACCTCTCGGAATACTGATACTTGGCAGGTTGGATCCTTCCATTTTGAGAGCATCACTCTCGATTCTGGAAACAGTCACTCAATTGGACAGATGGGTGGTGCCGGGGACAGAGTCGGGAAGATCCGAGTTCAAAACCAGTTTCTGATTCTTATTGACCCTGGAACATTCACTTAACTTCTGTCCCTTTCAGTCTCCTCAACTGTAAAATAGAAATCATACTAGCTCCTACCTCCTAGAGTTGCTGTGGGGATCAAATGAGCTAATATTTTTTAAATGCTTAGAACGTTGCCCAGTACATAGTAATAAATGGTAATGAATGAGTGTTTCATCTGTCTATCCATACTCAATTCCTCCACAGAATATTTGTACCATATTCCTTTCCCAATCAAGGGCAGCAAGAGAAATGGAACCACTGAGATTTACCCCTCACCTGTAACACATCACTGCTCATCAGTAGATCTGGTATCCAAAGATGCATTTGGCCAAATATCCTAGTGGTTGGATCATGGGACTCACACTAGTCACTTACTGGCTATGTAATCCCACACAAATCACTAAGATTCTCTGAGTTTCAGGTTCCTTATCCTCCAAATGGAGGTGACAAAGCCCACGGCTCTTTGCTGTTGTTGTTCAATAACTTCAGTTATGTCTGACTCTTCATGACTCCATTTGGGGTTCTCTTGGCAGAGATACTGGAGTGGTTGGCCATTTCCTTCTCCAGCTCATTTTGCAGATGAGGAAACTGAGGCAAACAGGGTTAAGTGACTTGCCCGGGGTCACACAGCTAATAAGTATCCAAGGCCAGATTTGAACTCAGGTCTTCTTGACTCCAGGCCTGGCCTTCTATCTACTGTGCCCCTGTAGCACTTACCCCCATGGTTATTGTGAGAATCAAATATCAAGCATGTAAAATGCCCTGCAAACCTTCAATAACAGTATTAATATTATCATTTAGGGCCTCAGGACAGGAATCTATTTTGTCTGTTTTATTCTTGTCATTTGTACAATCATCTTGCACTGGAGAACGTGCCATCCTGGAGGGTAGAAACTGTCTCCATGGATTGCCCAGTCCATCATTACCTGAAAGAGGTCACTTCCTCGATATAGGTGTACCTTAAATATAGGCAGTTTCTTCCCTTGGAATTTTGGTAGAAAAGGTAAAGAAAGCATGGCAAGAGTCAATATGGCCTTTCGGCTGTTCTTGGTGTTTCCAAATGTATAGTAATTCCAAGCTTCTGGGAACACTTGGGCACATTGAGGTTGTTGAAACAAGGGGCAGATTCACCTTTCTGTGTTTTCTGCAGGGAAGCTTCCAGTACACGACTGAACAATATGGTCTTTTCCTGTAATAGGGGGGATTCCATCAGCCTCACAGGAGACATGCATCGGATGGTGGACTCATCAGGTGAAAACAGTCTTTCCTCAGAAAAGTATATTCCCATTGGTGTGGCAACAGATTGAGTTTGACGGGTAATCCTGTTGCATTCTGAGGTGTGAAGAAAAGGCCTGAACTGTGCATATGCTATACTGTACAGTTTTTCTTAATGCTTCTGATAGTTTCATTATAGCTGTTACTGCTCTGTTCCCCTCCTTTGCACTCCTTGAAGATCCGTGAATAGGAAGAATTGGGCTGCGTGTGTCTTCATGTTCCCCATGGTGAACTGATTCAGTGACTTCATCACCAGGGCAGAGAGAATTGAGCCTCCTCAGAGCAATCTATAACATTGTACCAAGAGAGTGGGGTAGGCACATGAAAAGAGAAAATACTCGCAGAGACGGATTTAGGATTCCAGGCCCCATCCACCTATTGCATCTATTTCTGGCTTAGTTGAAAATTTTACCATAGATATCGGGTCCAGTGGGGAGAATATGCAGGTGCAGCTGTGTCTATCCATTTTGAGGGAGAATGCACGACAAAGGTTTCTATCAGGCTCTTCATGAACTAAACCATCTGAAATCAAATGAAATTCAAAATGGCGGCCCATCCACCCACACCTTAAATTCATAGCAACTATATATCTGCTTGGTTGATGACCACATCCAGGAAATGTTACTGACTTGCTCTTACCTTTGGGGCTGCAGAAGATACAAGAAAGTTCCAGAGACCTATGTTGTTGGTGACTGTGAAAAGAAGAGGAAGAATTCATTCAAAGCTTCCACAGGGGCCTTAAGCTTATTCTAGCCTTTTTGGATTTGGTGAGCAGGATACATTCTGAGCAAGGCTGCTAAATGAATTATTGAATGTCAAATCAAGATGGCTTAACTAAAATATCCAATTTAATAACCAAAAGTATCCACGGTAACAATAGCAATTTAACACGTGAATGTGGAGTTGTCAAGTCAAACAGTTGTAGACAAGCATTTGGGATTTTCAAATAATCTCCCTCTCCATCTCCTCTTCTGTCACTAAATCACCACTCTAAAGAGTATGCTCCATGCCAATAAATACAATCTCTCCCTTGCTTGCTTCGTGATTCAGATTTAGCTAACGTATCTTTTTTTTGCTAAACTATAAAGCTAAACAAGATCTCAGTCGCAACCTCCAAATCTTTATTAATGCATTCCTTGTGCTACTTCTGAATATTAATAAAAATTAATAATTAATTTTGCCTTTGGCATTGCAAGATATACTAGTTTTAATTAGTGTACTGTACTCCTATACAATTAAAAAATAATTGATGTCCACGCTTATTGGCGGTGTCTGTGATCTCCTTTCCTGTTGTTGTCAACAAATGCCTTAAAAAAACAAGTTTGAGAATGTTTCGCTGTCCACTTGATTTACGCAGCCAAAGTAACGGGCAAATCTTTTATGATGAAACAGAACAGTTTTCTGTTTAAATTATACACAAGTATATTAACTAGAAAGAGAAAATTAAAAACTGATGGCTACAAGAAATAATGGAAAGTCTATAAAAATGTTTTATCTATCAACAAATTTGCCTGGAAAATATCAATGGTTGGCAAAACTTCTCAGCTGAAACCTGGGGCAGCCATCTTGGATTGGTTATATCAATTCCATCAAGCATTTAATTCTGATGTCCTCCTTAATCAGCTTTCGTTATTTAAATTCAGCATATCATGTTACTTTTCTACTACATCATTTTAATTGTGCCATGAACTACTTTATTATAGAAGGCTAATGTATCTCCCTCTGTCTCTGTCTCTGTGTCTCTCATTTCCTTTCTGAACAATGCCTGCTGAAGAACTTAAGAGGAAACCCCCACAATTAGAAGGGAAAAACAAAAATGACTTGCTTCAGAGGGTGTTTGCCCTGGTTCTTGATCAGCAAGTCTGCCTTTCTGTTGGTGGATGTTTCATAAAAACACAGGATCAAGAGAGGCGGCGGGTTCTCCCAGCTCACATATTTGCTCCATCGCATGGTTTGCAATCTCAGAACCATAACTCTGATTTGACAAACTCTGTTGAGAGCAGAGACAGAAACAGACAGAGAGAGAAACAGGGACAGAGAGAGAGAGAGAGAGAGAGAGAGAGAGAGAGAGAGAGACAAACAGACACAGAGAGAGACAGACAGACAGACACAGAGAGAGAGAATCAATGGATAGATAGATGATTAAGAGAGAAGTAGATAGATGATAGAAAATGATAGAGATGGATTGATAAATGATAGATAGGTAGATAAATGGATAGATAGACAGATCTATATTACTATGAGAGTGATGACAGTTTTGGGAACTGGATAGAATAAACAAGGGCCAAAGAGAAAGGGGGGAGGGAAACAAGATCTGGATTTTACTGTTTAATTCTGAGTCTCACTGGATAGTGAACATTAGGAAAAATCAGGAAATCAGATACAGATGTAATGAATGTGTTTATCATGATTAATGATCTGAATGGCCATTTTAACTGAAGAAGTCGAATATGCCCAAATAAACTCCCTCAAAATGTGATTGTTGCTATGTTCTTACACAACCTATTTTCCTTCCTAGGCCTTTCTTGTTTATCTAGTCTATGGGAAATAGATGTGGAGAAGACAGTGAACTATTAAATTTGGAGCCAGGCAATTGGTAGACCCTGCTTCCCTTCCTTAAACAGTATTTGTGCCAATTTATACAACAGGGGGTGCTATTCTGGGCTATCATTACATTATCAGTTCCCCAAGGGCAGAAATCTTGCTTTACCTAAACTTTGTATTTCATTTAGCTCCTATATCATGCTCTGCACATATCAGATGCTTAAAAAATATTTATTGGAAGGAATTGAATTGAATTAGAGTCCAGAAACAAAAAATAACACCACCAGACTCTGAGCCATTTTCCTGGAATACGCCACCTCTATGCCATGATCTATATCTTTATTTCAGGATCATAGAACCACAGAATCTCAGAATCTTGGAGGGAATTTCAGAGGCCATGGAGCCTAACCTAGACCTGAACAAGATTTCCCTTTACCACATTTTCAGGAAGAAAAAATGATGGGGAGCTCACTATCTTCCCAAATAACTGACTTCATTTTTAGATAGCTCTAACAGGGTTTTGGTTTTTGTTCTTTTTGTTTGTTTGCTTTCATTCATTCATTTACTCATTTTGTTTTACAATTGCAGAGGCCTAGCCCTGTCTCTCTGTGACTTCTACCCATCTCTTGTATAAGCTCCCTCCTTCCTCTGACACTGATACTCCCTTGGTGCAGGCAGGTTCTCTTCACCTCATGCCTGGACCATTTCAATAGTCGGCTGGTTGGTTTGCTTGCTAATTTCTCCCTATTCCAGTCCATCCTCTACTCAGCTGTCAGAGTGATCTTCCAAAAACACAGGTCTGACTTTTTTACCCTCCGCCCCCCCAATAAATTCCAGTGACTACCAATCACCTCCAAGATCAAACAGAAAATTTTATTTGGCATTCAAAGCCCTTCATAATCCCTCCATCCCTTTTCTAGTCTTGTTACACATCCCCTTACCTCCTCTGTGAGCCAGTGACCCTGGCCTCTTTCTGTTCCTTGAACAAAACACTCCATCTCCAGACAGTGGACGTGTTCTCTGGCTATCCCCCATACCTGGAACTCTCTTTCTCTTCATCTTCATCTACTAGCTTCCTTCAAGTCCTAATCAAAATGTCACCTTCTACAGGAAGCTTTTCTCCATCCCCTTTACTTCTGGTGCCTTCCCACAGTGGATTATTTCCAGTTTATCCTCTATATAGCTTGTTTATACATAGCTGTTTGCATGTGGCCTCCCCCTTTAGTTTGCGAGCTCCTTGAGAACAGGGACAGCCCTTGACCTTTCTTTATATTCCCGGTGTCTAGCACAGTGCTTGGCCCATTCCAGGCACTTAATAAATGTTTATTAACTGAGTGACCTACTGCTCCAATGCCACCCCCTTGGTACTGAGCAAAATAAGTCTAATCCTTTTTTTTCCACATGAAGTCTTTCAAGGGGTTTAACAGAGGCAGCCTATGCCCTCTAAGTCTTCTCTTCTCCAAGCTAAATATCTCTAATTCTTTCAGCTACTCTTCATAGCACATGGCCCCTAGGCCCATCACTGCCCTGTGGACTTAAACCGCTAACTCACAACAAGTACCACATGTCCGAACAAGCAACCTGCTCCACTTCAAGATGCATTCTAGTTTGTCAATGTCTTTCTGAAAATGTGATGCCCAGAACTGAATACAAAACTCCCCTGTTCTGGACACTGGCTCTCTTAATATAGCCTAAGAAAACAATAGCTTCTTTGGTTTCCATGACATACACTTGACTCATGTGGAGTTTACACTTCACTCAAACCCCCAGATCTTATTCAAATGAACCATTTTTTAGATGCATAGATTTAGAGCTAAATGAGACCTTGAAGGTTCCATAGTCCAACCCCCTTCTTTTTAAAAAAAAAATTTATTTTTAATTTATGGAATAAAACAAACACTTCCATAACATAGTATAAAAAAAGATGATTGTACATGAAAGTGCAAATCTGCAATGCACAACTTGCTATTCCTTTTAAATATACAACAGTTATCATGTAAATTTCTTTTTTTTTCTTCCCTCTACCTCCCCCATCCTCCCCACCCTAGAGATAGCCACCATTAGACTCCCTTCATTTTACAGATAAAGAAGCTAAGCATAGACAGCATTTACATAGCACTTAAAAGTTTGCAAAGGGCGTGACCAATATTACCTCATTTTATCTACATACCATCACTCTGGGAGGTGGGTACTATTATCATCCCCATTTTACAGATGAGAAAACTGAGGCAGGCAGAGGTGAAATGATTTGCTTAGGGTCACCCAGCCAGTAAATGATTGAGGCAAGGGCAGGTGCAGCACGCTAACCACCATGCAAGCTTGCTGTTCTCTAGTCGGTGTCTATAGAAGTTAAGTGACTTGGCCAAAGTTGTTCATACAAAGTTACTCAGGCAGCAGAGATGGGATTTGAATCCAAGTTCACTGACTACAAATCCAGCCCTCCTCTCATTGAACCATGCAGCTGTCTACACATACCTCCCCCTCTCCCAGATCCTGCCCTTGTAGAGTTAAACTCATGGGCCCCATGAAATGAAATGGGACAGGTTATTAGCACAGGTTGTCATGAGTTAGTCTATAAGTTATGACTTTGGCTTGCATGGGCCACTCATCACGTTAAAGATTATAAAGAAATCCAGCATGGCATAGTGAATAAAGCATCAAATGAGGTAAGGAAGACCCAGGTGCTAATTCCACCTCAGATACTTGCTAGCTATGTGAACTTTGGCAAACCACTTTATTTCTCTGAGCCTCATTTTCCTCACCTGTAAAATGGAGGGGAGGGGAGGCAAGATTGGCCTTGATGGCCTCTTCAGTCCTTCCTAGCCCTAAATCTATTTCCTAGAAAGAATTATTCAGATCATAGCATCCCAATGCCGAGACAACTCAAAAGACAAAATCTAACATTGTTTACGTGTCCAGTTTATCTGTTCTTGTGACAAAGTGGAAAGATACATTTTGTGTCTATAGACATCCCTTACTGTAACTCACTCTAACTCTCCAATTCTGTGAACCCTGGAAATTCTAATGCAAGTCTTTGACTCCACCGGGACTCTCCTGCTGCATCTTTAACAAGGACCCGTTTACCAGGTAGAGGGGCTTTTTGTACTTTTTTTAAGATGAAAGGCCCCACTTTTCTGTGCAGAGCAAGAGGGGCTAGCTGCAGGAGTCACATTAGTATGCACCAGGCACAGAAGATACCCAAGTTGGACTCTTAACAATATGACTTTCTCTAATTAATATTTAACTGCATTTTAACAATCTTCTTCTCCATGGAGTCACAAAGTAGCTTCCACACTCATGTCTGCAACAGGGACAGGAACAGCTCCAGAGGAGAGGTTCCTGCAGTCATTTCCTGGCTGTGGGATGGGTTGATGACTAATTGGAGCTTCAGGAATCAAAAGCCGATCTCTTGGTAGAATAAAATTCATTTCCCCAGCTATTAGTGATATTCCTTAACCCCTTCAAAAAATAATCTGTCTTACCTTTTACATACATTTTATTTTTTGACTACTTATACTTGTTCCACCCTATAGAACATAAGCTCCTTGAGGGCAGGGATTGTTTCCATTATTTTATTTCTTCAATGTCTAATAGTACTTGTACCATAATAGATGCTTAGTAAATGCTTGCTGATTCATTCATTCATTGATTTTCCTAGTCTATCCTTTAATTCATAAGCTCTCAGTTTTGTTTTGCTTTTCTCTATTCTTTTTCTTACTCTCCATTTCTCTGCTCTTCCACAAAACAAATTTCAGCTGCCATTTTAAGACTTGTCTTGGGAGAAAGAAGGGTGTTGAATAACAGCATGTGACAGAGAGCAAGAATTCCAGGGTTCAGTTCTGGATTTAGTCTCTCTCATGAGATGGATCAACTGGAAAGTTGAGTCAACAACAAGAATTTTAACCACTTTCTCTTCCCAGGCACTGCGCTATGTACTGGAGATAGAAAGGCAAAAACAGTTCTTGCCCTCAAAGAGTTTACACTGTAATGGAGGAGACAAATTGTCAACAATTATGCGCATAGAAGATATACGTGGGGTAAATTGGAAGTAATCTCGGAAGAAAGTCATTAGCCCTGATGGAGACCATGAAAGGTTTCTTGCAGATTCAAGTTCATTCTTGAAGGAAGTCAGGGTAGACAGGAAGCAGAGATGAGGAGGGAGAACATTTCAGGCATTGGAGATAGGTAGTAAAAAATGCATGGAGGGGGCAGCTAAGTGGCGCAGTGAGTAGAGCACCAGCCTTGGAGTCAGGAGGAACTGAGTTCAACTCCAGCCTCAGACACTTGACACACTTACTAGTTGTGTGACCTTGGGCAAGTTGCTTAAGCCCAATTGCCCTGCCTTCCTCCCTCAAAAGAAAAAATGCATGGAGTTGGGATGGAGTATCTCATGCAAGGAAGCCAGTGTCATTGAATCACTTTTAAAGTCCATTATAACCCAGTCCCTCACTACCCTTCTAGTCTTCTTAGACTGTCCTCCCCTCCACATACTCTAGGATCCAGTGAGACTTGTCTTCTTGCTACAATGCTCTTTACTATTAGAAAGTGAGCTCCTTGAGGACAGGAACTGTTTTTTTTTCTTTGCATTCCCCTCTGCCTATCACTGTGCCTAGCACACAGTGAGCACTTAATAAATGCTTGTTGACATGACTTGACATGACATAAGGGTGAAAGTCTTACCTCTGAGTCCTAGGACTCCATTCCTGATCACCTCCTTGGTCCACTCCTGATGCTTGATGCATTGATCCTCTGGCCCAGAGAAGTCACCAAGCTTCATGTTCCCTTTCAGTGTCTACAAATCTCCAGATAATAATAGAATCATTGACAAAAAGAAAGAAGGAAGAGAAGATGGTCCAGAAAAAGAAAATAAATTTGGGTTCATTCTTGGTGATTTAGAAGGAACTACACTGTGCTTGTCGGGGTGGGGGAGTAGAAGTTGTCATTGTCCCTGAATCTATATTCAAGTTAAGTGAGGGTCTGCCTCCCTATGATATAAGGGTATTTCCAATTACCAAACAACTAGATTGAACAAACATCCCTCTTCTACACAGAGTTCTTTATCAACTCAAAATATATTGCTGCTATGATATCTTTGTTATCCACCTACAAGTAGGTAAGATCCTCCCAATAATTCAAAGGATCATGACAATTAGAGCTGAAAGGAATCTCAGATACCATCCATTGTAATGCTTCTATTTTGTAGGTGGAAAAAAATGAGGCCTAGGGGAGGAAAGAGACTTGTCTAAGGTCACAAATGAGTAGAACTAGAGTTTGAATCCAGGTCATCTTATTCCAAGCCAAATGCTGTTTGCACAGTATTTTATTCCACCATGCTCATTGCCTTTCCAAGTGTCAGGTGCTGGAGCTGCAAAATCTAATCATCTGGGTATCCCAAGAGTATGGATCTGGAGAGCCCTGATTCCAGCTAGATCCCAAAGAGCTCCCATCGTGTAGTAAACAAACAAACAAAATCACACTGGATTAGGAAGCAGGAGTCAGGGATTCCAGATCCAGTTTTATTCATAATAAACCCACGCACCTTTGGGTAAGTCACTTCTCCACCTGAGCCCCAGCTTCTCGGTTGTATTCAATTTTTTTTTAAAAAAATCATTTATTACCTCCTATGTTCCTTTTTTTGATGGTGATGGTGGGGGATGGAAAGGAACAAGCATTTATTAAGCACCTACTATGTGCCAGGAAGTGTGCTAAGCACTTTGCCAATATTATCTCATTTGATCGGCACAAACCCCCGTGAAGTTGGTGTTCTTATTACGCTCATTTTGTTTTTGTTTTTTTTTTGCTTTTTGGCAGGGCAATTGGGGTTAAGTGACTTGCCCAAGGTCACACAGCTAGTACATGTGTCAAGTGTCTGAGGCCGGATTTGAACTCAGGTCCTCCTGACTCCAGGGCCGGTACTCTACTCACTGCGCCACCTAGCTGCCCCTCATTATTACGCTCATTTTAAAACTGAGGACACTGAGGCAGACAGACGTTTTGGAGATAACAAAGATGGATATAATATAGGTTCTGACCTCAAAGAACATTCAGATCAAGGTTGGGAAATAATATATATACACATACATATATACAGCTATTTGTGTCCAATGTGTCCTATCTTGGGGTGGGGGAGCAGGGGAGAAGAGGGGAAAAAAGAAATTTACATGATAACTTTATTATATATTCAAAAGGAATAGCAAGTTGTACATAATAGATTTGCAGTTTCATGTGCAATCATCTTTTTATTATCTTATGTTATGGAAATGCTTGTTTTATTCCATAAACTAAAAATAAAATAAACAAATGTGAAAAAAAAGAAGGACCTGGCAGAACCCAAGGTACAGGGATAGCTTATAGTCTGGTTTGCCTGGAATCTAGAGTGTGTTGAGGGGAGTACTATGGAATTGAACTAGAAAAGTAGGCAAGAGCCTGAGGCTGGAAGGCCTTGACTCCAATTTTATAAATGAGTCTGACAAAGAAGCATCAGTCAGTCAATTGAAATTAAGTGCCTATCATGTGCCAGGCACTGTGATAAGCACTGGGAAAACACAGAATGGCAAAAGCTAGTCCCTGCCCTCAAGGAACTTACAGTCTAATGGGGGACAACAACTATGCACAAACAAGTTATATGCAGAATAAATCAGAAATAATAAACAGAAGGAAGACACTAGGATCAAGGGGAATCAGGAAGGGCTTGTGTAGAAGGAAGGATTTTATCTGGGTCTTGAAGGAAGCCAGGGAAGCCAGATGGCAGAGATGAGGAGGGAGGCCATTATCCCTGTGCAGTGAAAAGAATGTGGCCTTTGGCAACCAAGAGCACTTAGCATGGTACCTGGCATATAGTAGGAGCTTAATAAATGCTCATTGCCTGCCTGTGAACACAGGGAAGTCATCTGGCTACTCTGAACCTCCATTTTCTCATCTGTGAAATAGGGCCAGTCCTACTTGCACTCCCTTTCTCTTGATTGTTGTGAAAGAAATGCATTGTCAATCTTAGATCCATTCAGAATTGTCGGTTAGTATTAAAACAAAGGGGTTGGACTGCTTCAATTCAAATAACTTCCAAGGTCCCTCCCTGAGGTCCCAAAATGTTATAATTAGCTTCACAGCTCAGAAGAAATTTAGCATCCAAAAAGAACCCTTATTCTCAATTGACATTTTTACATCTGCATGCATTTGGGGACCTGCTTCTTCAGTGTCTGCATTTTTTATTTCAGAAAGTTGGGAGGCGCAGCAGCTAATCAGGTTATTTTGGTTCCTTAGCTAAATCAGTCCTAGAAGAAAGGAGCTTAAACTAAAGCCCCAGATTCCTGAGGGTCAAGCCTATAAAACATAATGATAATGACAGGGATGATGACGTTAATGTTGACAATGACAATGACATCTCTTTTAAATAGTATTTTAGGATTTACAAAGAACTTTCCTGACAACCCTATGCAATAGGTAGTGAAAAGTCATTGTAATGTCCACTGAAGTTCAGAGATATGCATTAACTTGCCCCATCAATATTGCCATTATCCTAAATGTACTTGGACCTCCACACAAGGCCTCCAGAATCCATCCCCATCAACTCTCAGTCTCTGTGACTCTCAGGGGTGGGGAACCTGCAGCCTTGAGGTCACATGTGGTCCTCTAGGTCCTCAAATGCAGCCCTTTGACTGAATCCAAGCTTCAAATCAAAGTTTAGATTCAGTCAAAGGGCCACACTTGAGGATGTAAAGGGCCACATGCGGCCTTGAAGCCACAGGTTCTCCACCCCTGCTCCAACCAAGACTCCCTTCCTTGGCCACTATTCATCTATATATTTGTCTTCTCATGTTAGAACTTAAGTTCCTTGAAATGAGAGATAAACTCTGTTTTTATGTCTGTATCCCCAAATGACTAAACAACTTGATGTATGTGATTGTGGTGGAATACTACTGTGCCATAAGAAATAACAAAGTATATGAGTTCAGAAAAACCTGAGAAGACTTATACGAACGGATACAAAGTGAAGTGAGTAGAACCAGGAGAACAATGTACATAGCAACAATAGTCTGTAACAATGGTCAACTATAAAAACTTAGCTACTCCGATCAATACAATGATCCACAACAATTCCGAAGGACTTACGATAAAAAATGTTCCTCCAGAAGGAGAGCAGGTGAATTCTGAGTGTAGATTGAAATATATTTTTTTCATTTTCTTTATTTTTCTTGCCTTTTTTTACAACATGGCTAAGGCAGCAATATGTGCTGAGATTTTGTATATATACATTAGGTATTATATTTCTCACCTTCTCAATGGATGGGGGAAGAGGTGGAGGGAGGAAGAGAATTTGAACTGAAAATTAAAATTAGAAAATTAAACTAAGAAAATTATATAAATGCATATATTTATATATGTACGTGTATCCTTAGCACTTAACGTAGTGCCTAGCATATAGTAAATATTTAATGCTATTCATTCATTAATTCATTCACATAGATAGTAGGTGGAAAAGATGGGATTTTAACAGAGGTCTTTTGACTCTGAGGTCAGCACTCCTTCCATCATAGTTAATTGAATGGATGATTGAATATGAATGAATAAGGCAATGGAATCCATTTCCAGCCCTGATTTCTCAGCCACTCAGATGGCTAAGGTGTTTTCAAAGATCTCTGAAGGTCTCTACCAGTTCCACAATACTAGAAGATTAAGACTTCTGGATTTGAGTCTAGAGCCTATGTGCATCGAGCCTCTAAAATCAGAGGAGCTCAATCTGGGTGGGATGGTGAGAATTTAGACAACAGAATGCCTGCATGAGTGAGCTGCAGCTGTTTCCTGAAACACAGATGTACCTTGTTGTCCAAGTGCTGGACTCTCTACAGATGGTGACATCCTGAACTCATCCAGACACAAATGCCATGGTTTTTAATGCACTATTTCCTGTAGGGAATCCCAGAGAGCCAGCGGGCGTGCACCACTAACTTCAGGAAATGAAGGCGAGGGTTGTATTCTGAACCCTGCCAAAATGCAGCCGCATGTAATTTCTGCAACAAACAAAGCAGGACATGACTTTTCTTCTCCATTTCTCTGAGTAAACAGAAAACAGCTTCTTCCAAACCTCACACAATTGTAAACCAGGCTCAGACCTAGGTGAGTGCCAAGTTTGTCAAACATAGGATGTTTCACTTAAAACTGCAATTGTGGGCAAGATTAACTCACGGTAGCCTCCGACTTGGGCTGATTCTCCACGATGCCAAAACAAGCAGTCAGCTCAAGCCAATTCAGGCCAAAAAAGAAAAAAAATCTGCCAGTTAAGTTGGGAAAAAATTCAATTTTGCATAGATCGACTGATTGGTCGACCGAATTTTTTTTTTATTTTTTTTTTTGCTTTTCAACTAGACTAGGTGCTTATACAGACATAGTCTTGGACAGGTTACCAATTAGAGGTCCCCACAGAGGCCACAATTGAACATTTAGCCCCAATTTGATCCGGAATAGCCTTACAAGCAGCTGACTTCAGTAGGCCTTTGAGCCAAATGCTCAGAGTGGGCCCTCCAGAAACCTTCTCAGTGTAGATCTGACAGCAACACTCTCCATTTTCTCCACAAATCAATAGATAGTATCATTTCTGAATCTAGGCTGAGAAAGCTGATGATGTTTTCCTTCAACATAGCATTGAGAGAAAAGTTTTTATTTATTTTTTAAACTGAAAATGAAGTCTGAATCCATGGAGTATGGTAAATGGAGTTGGCTCTAATCTTAGTTACTTCTCTTTCTCCTTCAACCCCAGCTCTGCCTGGACCAGGGCACTTCACCATCACGTCATGCTCTGACCCACTCTGGTAAATCCCAGGTTAAGCCCTTGTCTAAGATAGCTTCTGATTGAAATTCATCCAGGCTACAGTAATGAGCTCTCATTCTTGAGTCAGAAGCCGTAGGTTCATGGTCTACCTCTGATGCTTACTGCCTGTTTAACCTTGGGAAAGTCACTAAATCATAATGGGTCTCAATTTCCTCATCTATAAAAAGAGGAGGTAAGACTAGGTGGCCTCTGAGATCCAGTCCAGCTCTATCAGAGCCTAGAACTAGAATTCTTTGTCTTAACCTTTCTGGGCCTCGCTATTCTCAACTGTAAAATGAGGGGTTTGTACTTGGTAATCTGGAAGATTTCTTCCATGTCTAAATCTATGGATACTGTAACTTTCATATTCATTCTCAAATCAGATTTATGAAATTCTTTTTTGCAAGAAACAAATTTGTTGAAACAATTTGTTGAAAATTCTATTGGGGAATGAATGGATAGCATCCATGGGGAAGGTCTGGATCATGCCTTACATACCTATGGCTTCCAAAACCACAGGAATCAAGCCCAGTGATAAATATTTCATTGAACAGAAGTTGCTGTGTTTGTGGTTTTTGTATTGAGAAATATGAGGTGTGACTCTAAAGTAATTAAACTTTTTAAAAGATAAATAAAATAGCTCTTACTTGCACAGCACTTTAAAGCTTCCAAGGTGTTTTACATTCATTATCTCAGGTGAACCTCACAACTTTGTAATGCAGACACCATGAGTATTTTTGTCCTCCTCTTAGAAGGTGAGGAAACCAAGGCTCAGAAGGTTTATGACTTGCCTAGTCTCACACCAACAGTGAGAGTTTGAGACAAGAGTCAAACCCAGGCCTTCCTGACTTACAGTTCAGTGTTCTGTCCACTGTCACTCAGTATCTTCTACCTACATTCCTTAACAGGCTTGGCTATTGACCTTT
Organism: Trichosurus vulpecula; assembly: GCF_011100635.1. NCBI lineage: Eukaryota > Metazoa > Chordata > Mammalia > Diprotodontia > Phalangeridae > Trichosurus > Trichosurus vulpecula. Next base: position 138,655,021 of record NC_050575.1, on the reverse strand, counting down.
AAAAAAAAGAAAAAAGCTTTCTTTTTTAAAATGAACTTAACATCAACAAACATGAACATTTCTACATTAAAAAAGAGGATTGCATATGAAACCATAACGTCTTTTAAGTATAGCTAATTTTAAGTATATATTAAATGTAACATGATACTAGTACTGCCCTACTTATTTCCCCTTCTGAACTTTTTGCTGTCTTCTGTGTATTTTTTATGTTCAGCTCTCTCTCCCTCACTCCCTCCTTTTCTCTTTGTTTCTTTTTTCTTTTCTTCCTTTCTTGCTTCCTTCCTTCCTTTTTCTCTTTCTTTCTTTCTCCTTCCTTCCTTCTTCCTTCCTTTCTTTCTTTCTTTCTTGCCTTCTTTTTCTTTCTCTTTCTTTCTTCCTTCCTTCCTTCCTTCCTTTCTTTCTTTCTTTCTTTCTTTCTTTCTTTCTTTCTTTCTATCTTTCTGTCTTCCTTTCTTTCTTTCTTTCTTTCTTTCTTCCTTTCTTTCTTTCTTTCTTTCTTTCTTCCTTTCTTCCTTTCTTCCTTTCTTCCTTTCTTCCTTTCTTCCTTTCTTTCTTTCTTGCTTTCTTTCTTTCTTTCTTCCTTTCTTCCTTTTCTTTCTTTATCACTCAAGAATTTAAGAAGACGGAAATCCAAATCCTGCCTCAGGTGCTTTCTAGCTACATGACCCCTGGACAAGTCCCTTAATCTCTCACGTCCTCAGTTTCCTCATTTGTAAAATGTGAACAAAAATAGCAGCCACCTCACAGAATTGTTGTTAGGTTCAAATGAGATAATATAGGTAAAGCACTTTGCAAATCTTCATGCACTGTGTAAATGTTAATAGTGCTACTAGTTTTACTGTCTGTCACCTATTCTAGCCCATGTACCCCACCCCACCCCCCGCAAAGTGTCTCCCTTTGTAACAAATAAGTACAGTAAAACAAAAAAAAATCTACATGTTAACTGTTTCTGAAAATGCCTGTCTCCTTCTGTACCTCTAGTGCATTATTTCTCTGCTACAGGATGGGAAGCATATATCGTTATTAGTCTTTGGGAATATGACTGACTTTTTCCGATTAAAAAATAAATCCACCGTCCTGCTCAGATGAAGCTTGTTGAGGACACCTCAAGAATGTACTGCAGACTCCAAAGGCCTTTCCCAAAGAAGCATGCCCACAATGTTTGTCGTCATGGTGACATTGCTGGAATACATGCCCACCTTTCCCAAGGGGACTCCTTTGAAGGACAAAACACACATTTGGAAGTGAATGGTTGGGTTTACCAAACTATCATTCTCTTTCCATCAGAATCCTACCTCATCAGACACTGTCTTGCTCAGGGAAGGGACATAGCTAGGATACAAGGAGTTTACACTGTATTTGTAAGCCAGTCTGAATACTTTTTCTTTTGTATGACACACAAGCAGTCAGACATTAAAAGGACTAACTCCACTCTCTCTCCACACTGAACAGAAAGTATCTTTTCACAGGGCAAGAGACATGAATCTAAAAAAGTCATTGAATCTCTGCTGTCTCTTTATTTTTTTATGGCTCTTGGGGTGGGGATAGGGAAAAGGAGGCTTTCCCCCTCAGTTAAGCATACAGGTGGTAGAGGGCAGGGATTTCTCTCTAGCTTCCTTGCTCCTCTTCTTGCTTAATGCAGTATAGGGAGGAAACTTCAAGATGTGAGCTAATGGAACTGGGCTGGGACCTGGATGGGGTTTAATATTGCATATGCTTCCCTTTCTGTGAAACTGACCAACGTGACATGTCTGACTGTACAAATGGAAGTTTTATGATGATAAGATCAGTAGTTACTGAGATATTTATGTGACAGGCTGACAGACATAAAACTACAAAGCTTGCTTTTATGCCTTACATCCTTTCGGGGGAAAAAATAAATACTAAGATGATGGGTCACTTTGAAGAGAATTTATGATCTAAATTACCTAATACCTGGCGAACCTCTAATATGCAAGATGAGGTCTCTCTAATGCCATTAAAAAGATGAACTTCATTTCCCAAGATAGGAGCAAATGTATTCATCCTAGGGATGGATCCATGGGCTTTAGGGGCATACCTATATCTTCCCCAAATGCGATGCCAACCACTTCATGAGGTGAGATTAGGGGCACGTTTTGACTGGAGAGAAAGTCATTTCATGATGTCCCACCAGTTTCTCACTGCATGGGGAGGAAATATTTCTCTCCACAAGGAAAGTAGATAGAGACCAATCATAGACTCACAGACTTAGAGCTGGAAGAGAGCTCAAAAAGTCATCTAGACCTATCCCTTGATTTTAAAGAGAATGCTGAAACAAAGAAAAGTTAAATGACTTGCCCAAAAGCCATATGAGTAGTAAATAGCAGATTTGGGATTTAAATCCATGCACTCTGATTCCATATTCAGAATGTTTTCCCTGAACCAATTTGTAGTTTAAAGAACTCTGAGGTAAACTGAGGTAAATTACCACCTACTTTGAAGTTTTTCTTGCTCAGTAAAATTATACTGATAAATTCTTCCAGAATGAGATTATAATGGTTCAAGTTACTGCCAGAGCTTTTTCCTTCAGTTTGGGGAAGAGCTAATGACATAAGGAGACTTATTCACCAACAGGTATCTCTGGCCCTCGCCACTTTCCCAGGAAAGGCTTCTGCTCAAGAGGGCAAAAGTAACTCTATTTGTGACACTAGAAGGGAAGGAATGTAGGGCCACTGAAAAGTAATAGCCCAATAGTTTCTTTGTGAAGAATTTGATTATGTCACCCTGCTCTAACCTAAAAATACTTTCACTCCTTGGGTCCCTCAGGAACATCTTAAAGGTAATCCTGTATACAGTGAGGAAACACTGAGGCTTTTCAAATAGAAAAATGACCTAGTCAAAAATTTCCTGGCATTCCTGGTGTTCCATAATTTGGTTCTAAGCTAATTTTCCAGGTTTTTCCTCCCATTATTCCCTTCAAACACTCTTGTTGTTTAGTCATTTTGGTTGTATATGACCCTTTGTGATCCCATTTGAGGTTTTTTTGGTGAAGATACTGGAGTGGTTTGTCATTTCCTTCTCCGGCTCTTTTTTCTAGATATAGAAACTGGAGCAAACAGGATTAAGTGTCTTACCTAGAGTCACACAACTAGTTAAGTGTCAGAGGCCACATTTGAACTCAGGTCTTCCTGACTCCAGGCCAGGTGCTCTACCCACTGCACCATCTAGCTACTTCATACATTCTAAACTCCTGCCAGACTGAACTATTCATCTTTCTCCAACCAGTGTAGTAGATAGACAGCGAGGTTCAAATTCTGCCTCTGACTCCTATTGCTTGTTTGGCTCTAGGAGAGTCACTTAAAGGCACTCCTGGTACTCCAGGAAGTTCTAGGACTACAAGTTACAAAGAATGTGCCAAACTGCATTGGTAGAAGGACTTTCCCTATCTGGCAACTCCTTATACCAATCACAAGTCCAGTCCCTAACCTTACTTCTATTTGGTGGAATTCAGTCCCTTGGCTCTAGATTTTGGTTACCAAAAACCTCACCCATCTTTTAAGGTCCATTTCCAATGTTACCTCCATCATGAAGCCTTTCCTGATTCCAACAGCCAGACATTCTATTTGCTGACCGAAGCTCTCCCAGACTTCTTGTACTTCTTTCATGCCCTAAGTTCATTCGGTTTTTATCATGCTTCTATGTGTATATGGTTTATCACCACTCCCCCTTTCCACAACTAGTCTGGGAATCCCTAAAGGGAAAGGACCATAGTTTCTTCATCTTGACTTTATTTGACTGATTTATCTTTGTATCTCCAGTGTCTAGTGCCAGGTCTTGCCCTAATGGGCAGCAGTAAGTGGTTGGTAAATAAAGTTCAAAGAAGTCAAACCTGGTCCTTTCTACAATCTTGAACATTCCTATAATCTAAACTATTTATTGCCCTTCTGGTAGAGTGGATAAGTGAGTATTTGCGAGGTCAGTACAGTTTCAACAGCAGCAGAGGGGTATCTTTTAGGCCAAAGATGTACTTAGCATAGAGCTAGCAGGACTTTGCCCCAGACCAGGGATGGGAAACCTGTGGCCTCAAAGTCACATGTTGCCTTCTAGGTTCTTGGCCTTTTGGCTGAGTCCAAGTTTTACAGAACAAATCCTTTTATTAAGGGGATTTGTTCTGTGAAGTTTGGATTCAGTCAAAAGGCTGCACTTGAGGACCTAGAGGGCCATATGTGGTCTCTAGGCTGCACGTTCCCCACCCCTGCCTCAGACCAATACCATCTACAAAAGTTGAAGGGCACCTTTGCACCACGGTGAGGTGCTATCCCTGTGAACCCGTCATCCCTACAACTTGCCTGGCATCCTCCACCATCTTGCATCTCTGGTCCATGGCTGTCATCCCTGATTCAGTTGTTTTCAGTCTCTTCATGACCCCATTTGGGGTTTTCTTGGCAAAGATATTGGAATAGTTTGCCAATTTCCTTCTACAGCTCATTTTATAGATAAGAAAACTGAGGCAAATAGGGTTAAGTGACTTGCCCAGGGTCACACAGCCAGAAAGTATCCGAGGCCAGATTTGAACTTAGGAAGATGAGTCTTCCTGACTCCAGGCCCAGCGCTCTACCCACTGTACCACCTAGCTGCCCTGGCTGTCATCCCACCAGGTTCCTATTTCTGTGGTCCCTGTCTCACAGAGACCAAGTTTCCCATAGGCTTTCAAGCAAGTTCTAAATATCTCTGATGCCTATCCCCTAACTCCAGCTCTCACCCTACCCTATGCCCCAGCCCTGCCTTGCTTCTTGCTGCTAGACTTTCTTCTCTTTTCCCCCTGAAAGATCATTGTCTTGTTTCCCATTTAAAGTCTTCTTCCAATGCTTCATCATAGGGTGGAGGTTATCACAGAATTTCAGAGTTGGAATCTAAAGTGAAAGAGACATTAGAGGCCATCAAATAAACATCCCCCCAATTTGCAGATGAGAAAACTGAGGTATGGAGAAGTTAAATGATTTGCCCAGGGTCCCACAGCTGGTAAAATAATAGCTACCATTTACATAGAATCTTAAAGCTTGCAAAGCACCTTATATATGTTGTCTTATTCAACACTAAGTGTCTGAGGAAAGATTTTAACCAAGATCCTTCTGACTCCAAGTCCAATAATCCATGCCCTGCACCAGGCTGCCTCTCAGGCACTTCAGAGGCCATCTAGCCTAAATCATGCCTGAAAAGAATCCTCTCTACAGCCTCTTTGGCAAGTGGCTATCTATTCTTTGCTAGAAGATTTTCAGAGAGAGAGAGACAGAGACAGAGACGGAGGCAGAGAGACAGAGAGACAGACAGAGACAGAGTAAAAGAGAGAGAGACAGAGACAGACAGACAGACAGAAACAGGGAAAGAGAAAGAGAAATGGAAAAGAGAGAGAGAGAGAGAGAACAGAGACAGACAGACAGAGACAGACAGAGAGAGAGAGACAGAGACAGAGAGAGACAGAGAGAGACAGAGACAGAGAAGACACAGAGACAAAGATAGAGAGAGACAGAGATAGAGAGAGACAGAGACAGAGAGAGACAGAGACAGAGAGAGCCTGCCAGGTCTAATTATTGGGCTGTTTTTACTTGCCTCAGGCCTATATCTACCCTTCTGCAAGCTCCGCCCATTTCTCCTGGTTCTTTCCCTGGATCTAGAGCCAAGAAGAATGAGTCTAATCCAAAGAACAACACTTCAGATACTCAGATAGCTCTCCCAACTCTTGCCACTTACTAGCTCTACAACACTTAGAAAAGTAACATTGCTTCCTGAGCCTCAAGTTCTGAATCCCTCAATGCCCAACATTAATGAAGCACCTACTGTGTGCCAGGAAATAAGGCTGCAAGGACAAAATTGAAACCATCTATGGAAGAGACAATGCATAGATATGAAAGTATATTATAAAATGCAGGGATGGGGAGTGGACTTGTGATTTCACTGGCTCAGGGAACTCCTGAATGCAGAAACTCCCATCTCTCAATGCAGGCTGGCAGTTTCTCTGCCACTTGTAATCTTAAAAGGTTACTTAAGGCAGTGAGAGGTTAAGTGCCCTGCCCAGAGTCACAAGGCCCAGAGGCAGAACTACGGGCCTTGGTCTTCCTGATGCTAACCTCAGCTTTATATCTAATATACCATAAAATAAGGTGATTTAGGGGCTGGGCAGGGGAGAGGCACCAAGACCTAGGAATGTCAAGGAAGTTCTCCTATAGAAGATGATACTTGAGGTGAATTTTGAAGGAGACAAGGGATTCTAAGAGACAGAGGTAAGGACTGAGTACATTCCAGGTATGGAGCATAAACAGTGAAAAGTCATAGAGATGGAAGATGGAGTGTGATTTGTGAGAAACAGCTAGAAGGCCCAGTTTGACTGGGCCATGGAGTTTGGGGATATATTAATAAGGCTAGAAATATAGGTTTGAGGTTGGTTGTGACAGGCTTAAATGGCACAGAGGAGTTTGTATTTGATCTTAGTAGTAATAGGGAGTCACTAAAGTTTATAGAGTAGGGGAGTGACGTGGTCAAATCTAGATTTTAAGAAAATCACATTGGTAGGGAGGGTGAATTAGACAGGAGAAAGACCTGAGGTAAGGACATAATTAAGAAGTGATTGCTGATAAATAGTCAAAGGATATGAATAAGCAATTTTCAGAAGAATTCCAAGCTATCAATGATGATGAAAAACACTCTAAATCACCAATAATTAAAGAAAAGCAAATTAAAACAATTTTGACATACCATCTCACACCTATCAGATTGGTAAAATTGACCCCTTCCAAAGAAGAAAATGACAAACTTTAGAAGGGCTCTGCAGAAATATGTACCTTAATACATATTTGGTGGAGTTTTGAAAGCAATTTGCAGTGATGATCAAAAATTATTAAACAGTGCCTATCCTTTGACCCGGCAACATCAAAGAAAGAGAAAAGGACTTATATGTACAAATATATTTGTGGTGGTAAAGAATTGGAAATGGAAGAGGTATCCATCAGTTAGGGAATGGCTGAACAAGTTGAATATGATAGAATACTATTGTACTGTAAGAAATAATGAAGGAGATGGTTTCAGAAAAATCTGGGAAAATTTATAGGTACTAACGCAGAGAGAAGTAAGCAGAACCAGGAGAACAATTCATACAATTACAACAACGTCATGAGGACAAACTACATTAAACAACTTACGAGCTCTGATCAAAACAATGACCAACCATGATTCCAGAAGACTCATGATGAAACATGCTGTTCACCACCTGATAGAGAGCAGATGGACTCAGAGTGCCAATTGTTCTGTTTTATTTTGCACTTTTTGGGAGGAAAGGGACTAATGAGGGAATTTGTTATGCCAAACTATAGGTATTTGTGATGGGGTTTTTTCTTACTTTCTCAATGTGGGGCAGGGAGAAGAAGGGAAGAGGGAGGGAGAAAATTTAGAATTGAAAATAAAATAAAATTGAATTTTTAAAAAAGAAGTCACTGCAATAATCAATAGGGTCTGAACTAGGGTGGTGGTAATTCAAGCAGAGAAGGGGACTATGAAAGATATTTTTGTGGAGATAGAATTGGCAAGATTGGTGACTAATTGGATGTGTAAATGTATCAGTAAGGCAAGTGTCACGATATTGATGGTGACCATGAATATGCCTGTATAGTTCTGTATCACAGGATATAAGAGACTCTCCATGTAGAAGGCAGAAGTAAAACATTTATTCAGACACCAGAGGATCAAATCCCCAAACCAATAACTCCAATTCAACATAGCAGCAATTATATCTCAAAACCAGTAAGCCCACTTTATCATAACATCAAGGAACTTAAAACACAATATTGAAGCAGGGAGCCAAGCCATCCCATAACTTTCCCTCTGTTGGTGCCTTCCCATAAACACTCACAAATCCTAGCTGTCTACTTGCCTGTGTCCTCTCCTCCTGAAGTTCTGAGAAAGAGCTTAACAGCTACCCTCAAAGTATATATACTTTTAGAGCCCCAAGGGCTTCACAACTCTCATGACCTAATTAGCAAAAGGGTGTGGGCCTTTCTACAAACCAGCCTCTCCTAATCAACTTCCCTTAACTGCACCTGAGGCCTGTTAATGGGATTAATGGGAAGGGAAGATCTTTAATCACATTACCACCACAATGGAGTGATTGAATGATGATGATATTTCAAACCTAGGTAACTGGAAGGATAATAGTATCCTTAATAGGAATATGGAATTTCAGAAGAGGGATGCTGTGTCTTGTTTTGTTTTGAGGAAACATAGTTAATTAGTTCCATTTTGGATACATTGACTTTGAGACTACTATGAGACTTTCAGTTTAATATGTCTAGTAGGTGATAGGTGATGGTGGGACATGGCTCAGGAAAGAAACCAAAATTGGGTAAGTGGAAAAGGAGGAAAGGGGAGAGGAGGGAATAAGCATTTAAATAGTGCTTAGTAGGGCAGCTGGATGTCACAGTGGATAGAGTGCCAGGCCTAGAGTGAAGAAGACTCATCTTCCTGAGTTCAAAACTGGCCTCAGACACTTACTAACTGTGTGACTCTGGGCGTCACTTAACTATTTGCCTCAGTTTCCTTATCTGTAAAATGAGTTAGAGAAGGAAATTGGCAAACCACTCTAGTACCTTTCCCAAGAAAACTCCAAATGGGGTCACAAAGAGTCAGACAGGACTGAAAATGACTTTACAACAACAATAGTGCATAGTATGTGCCAGTCATTGTGCTAAGCCCTTTTATAAAGATTATTTCATTTGCTTTTCACAAACAACCCTATAAGGTAGGTGGTTTCCATTTTACATGTGAGGAAATTGAGGCAAACAGAGCTTAAGTGACTTTTATAGAGTCACACAGCTAAGAAGTATCCGGATTTAAATCCTACTTGTACCACTCACTAGTTGTGTGACTTTGGACAAATCACACCACCTATTCCACTATCTCCTACTCCCTCCAACCCCAGTGTCCTTCGACTGTTTTTGTCCCAGATGAAAATATTTCTAGTTCGGGCTTAGCTTCGAGCAGTCTATTTAATCTCAAGATCTCAAAGCCCAGGAAATCTGAAAGAGAATGAGGACTCAGATGAAGACAGAAGAACAAAAGTGTATTTTCCCCTTTGAGGTTATTAACAGGAAAAGGTATTAGGTAAGGCATTCTGGGTCATCATAGACTCTCCCCACCAAGTGGAATCTTCAAAATTCATCTAGGAAATGTCAAGGGAAGATCAGTTCATTCATGCTAGCCAAGGAGAAACTGAGGCCTAGAGAGGTGAGGAAGGGACAGAAAGTCAGAGGTAGAGTTGGGCTTAGCCCTTGGATGTGCTGATTTCCCAGCTAGTGACCTTCCCCCCACAGCACAATGACAACTTACATTACAGAGTGATGTGTCGGCTGGCCCTGGCCTTTTCTAGACAATCATATTAAGATGACGTGAAAGATGTGTTTGCATGTGTGTGCATGTATGTGTCAAAGTATATGCTCATGTATGCTTGTACATGCGTAAGTATACATGTGAGTAAGTGTAGCTATGAACTGCTGTGATCAGGCATGACTATGTATATATGATTTTATGTGTGTAGATGGGTATACATGTGAGTAAAAGTGTGGTTAGTATACATGTGTTTGCACATGAATATACCTGTGTGTCCATGTGTATGTGTGTAAGTAAGTGTGCTGGTGGGGAGGCAATGGGGACCAGCCCCAAATTAAAATCTGCTACTGTATTTTACTAGATCGATCTTCTGTACTCTCCTCAGCATTGTCTCATTTAAATAAAACTTCAATTTGTAACAATCCTATAAATAGAAAGTCATATTGATCAGAGCTTCACCAGCAGCTGAACTTTTGTTATCACTGAAGCCTGACCGGTTAATGTGGAGTGTTACAATTTATTACACCGCAAAGTACAATGCAACACAATACCATTTAGATGTATAAACAAAGATACGCTTAGCTCTAGGGAGCGAGCGTAGTGGGGTCTTCAGCTCAAGAGTCACTCCTGACTTACTGGAGGCTGAGGTATATAATATTTCACCAACAAAGGGCCTGGGCCCTTTAAGAGCTGATGGAAACACTTGCCTGAGGTTGTTTGTTCTGTTCACAGGGGCTCATACTCACCCTCTTCCCAGAGGTGAAGAAGGATTGAAACCAGGAAAGGGCAAAGGATGCTCACTCTGTTTTCACAAAGTAGAAGTAAGGCTTTACAACATGTACGTGGCCTGCTCTTTTTTCTTTCCCTTACCTTCTTTGTAAGGCTTAGTAGCTCTGCTGAAGATGTAAATCATTGAATTCATTCTTGGACCTTAGATCTAAAACATATGTTTATTTCAATGCATTGGTGAGGCTTTCATAAGCTATTGGGCACTATTCTGGGTACTGTGGGGATGCCCCAATGACAGAGGTAAAGTCTCTGCCCTCTGGGATCTTACAGTCTAATGCAGGAGCCAGAGCACGCACAATACATATTGAAGAAAATGTATGTACTAAACTGACACAGTAATTATGGTACTATAAACTAGTAATTGTAAATGAGATGTTTATTCTCTCTGTCTCAATACAATTACACAAATATTTGTGTGTATACACCTATCTATCTAGAAGAGGCAATGTTGCATAGCAGATAGCCGGGCTCAGAGCTGAGAAGACTTGGGTTCAAGTCCCGTTTATAGACACATAACAATTCTGTTAATCCCAAACAAGCTGCTTAACTTCTCAGTGCCCAAGCTACCTCTCTAAAAATGTAACTTAAAGAAAAGGGATTGCTGCATTAATAAAGGAAACTTCCTCACCCAAGATTTCCCTCCATCACTGAAATCATAGAACTGGTCCCTAGCCTAGCCTATCCTATCCATCTAATATTGATTTGGATATTCCTTCTTGTGATTATAAATCACAATCCATCCAAATTTACCCATCCTGTGTGACTCTTGTCCAGACTTGCTCATAAGTTCTTCAAAGGTGTCCACCTAATATATTGCAGGTCTTTCTCACTTTTTCTTAGTAGCATGAGAATATTAGTTGACTATCCATGAATAAGAACATATATACATATATACACACATATATACATACATATACACATATGTATATGTGTGTGCTATACATATTTATATCTACCTCTCTGTTTATTTTCCTGTCTATCCATTCAATCAATTTTGTATTCCTTTACTAGTCTTCTACTTAGGGCTTCTAAGAAACTTTAGTTTTGTTTGTTTGTTTTTAATGAGACCTGATTCCACTCCTCCTGAGGACATTCACCCACCAATGCCGGTGGGTAACTGCTCTGCAACTTATCTACTTAGAGAGTTACCTGGGGTACTAAGACGTTTTGCTACTTGCCCTGGGCCACACAGCTGGGACCTATCAGAGGGACTTCAAATTCTTGAAGACCATGACAGTGCAAATTCCAAATAGAGGATAGGGAGGGAAGAGGAGGTGAATTCCAAGAGGATCATCACCAAAAGTTTGTCCACCATTTAAAAAAAAACTACAGCAATTCATGAAAGACAGCTGATGTGTTGAAAAGGACACTGGGTTTAGAGTCAGAACAATTGTGTTTGAACCCTAACTGCTACTTTCTACACATGTTCAACTTACTGGAGAAAATTACCTAATTTTCTTCATGTGAAAAATGAAAAGTTGGACTAGATGGCCTCTGAAGAATCAATTCAGCCAGGAGCAGAGCCATGGTAGAAGTGAATATAGGCTGGGGCACGTTCTCAAACATAGGTTCTAGACAGGAAATCACCATGGCAGAAGAATGGAATCACCTCCAGCATGAAAAGGCATCTCAGGAGGAGATGGAAAAGCCTAGAGTCAGGAGCTGAGCCAGGTTAGAAGAGGAAGAGAAAATAACACAGTTCAGCAAAACCAACCATCTGCTGAGTCTAACAGTATATGCAGTACTCTACAGCTATGGTTATCCCCTTCTACAGAGGCAGGCGCAATTTTTCAACTCTTATCTGGGTACAAGGAAGCTGAGTTTTAAAATGGGCAAATCCTGGTTAGGGGATTGTCATCAGGCTGCATTTCTGTAGAAAAGATGGCCCTGGAAAGCACCTGCTGCCTTGGAGATTTTCTCTCTTCTCTCTCTTACCTTCTTCATTGCTCCTTTGATACTTAACCCTTGTCCCTATCTTCATCTTCCACTGGTGAATTTCAGTGAATTCCTCATTCCCCACATGACTGAATTCATTTTGGACTTTTTTGGCTTCTCTATCATGTCCCATCCACCACCTCCCTTTCTTCCTAACTATTAAAATTTCTTTTGTGCGTTTCCTTCCCCTATTAGATTGTAAGTCCTTTGAGGGCAGAGACTATCTTTCTTTGTTGTATTTGTAGTCTCATCACTCAGCACAGTGCCTGCCACATGGGAGGCTCTCAATGAATGTTTGTTGACTATTGTGACCTGGATTGCCTTGGAAGACAATGGATTTTCCCTCTCTGGGATCTTTGAACAAAGTCTGTGTGGCCACTTATTGAGTATGTTGTCAAGAGGAATCATACTCAGGAAGAGATAAAAGTAGACAGAAAGATCTTTGGAGATCATCTGGTTCATCCAATTCCTGTATTCTACAGAGACGAAACTTGGGTGCAGTTCCAAAAGTGATTGCCCAAGGTCACACTGCTAGTTAGCAATAGATTTGAATTTCTAACCTAAGTGTCCTGAATTCTAATCCAACATTCCTTCTGTACCAAATGCATTTAAACTGTGCTCTGTAGTTTAAAAATATATTAGCAGAGAACAAGCTTTGAAAGAGCTAGCAAAACTAAATAGACTTTATTTTCTTTTTTTGTGTATAGAATAACATTTTATTTCCACAAAGGAAGGGAAATGCTTAGTAATAAAGAATCCTAGAATGATTAGTCAAGAAACTAGTATTCAAGTCTCTTTGGGACATTTGCAGTTGGGCTGCTCATTAGCTAGCTATTAGATATGTAACCTCTACTGAGTGTAGTCTAATCAATGCCAGGTAGGTGTGTTGTTTTCCGGTGGTTTCTCTTTGTGGGTGATTCCTCTTCTTCTCAGTCTGAATGCTTTTTTCCATTGAAATTGCTATGGTGGATGGTACCCCACTGGTATGTCAGGTACCTGAAAAAAGGATAGAAGCCTGCTACCTTTTAATATCTCACAAGATCTTGGACCAAAGTGAGAATGGCACCAAATGGTACCAAATGGTACCAAACATGAGATGGCACCATTCTAGACACAGGCTTGGATAGGAGGCCATGTGCTCAAAGGTTGGGCTTTGTGGGGCAAGAAGGGCTATTGTCTACTGGAACCAGTTCATATCAGCTCTCATGAGCCAGTTGTTAAATTTCAGTGTAAGTGTTTATACCTCTGAAATCACTAAAAACTGCAAATCGGGGCTTGATTTATTTTTTTAATTGTCTAGACTTAAGAAAGTGATGAGAACATATTAATAATTCAGATTAAACTTAATTGTGTTGTGAGTACTTTTTTCAGAGAGCCAGTTGTTAATCATTTACCAGCGCACCTCTGGCCAAAAGCATCCCCCGCCCCACCTCCCTCCCAACTCGGAAAGTTGTCCTCCTACCGCCAAACCAATAGGAATGAATGCATGAATAGTAGGCTTTTATATGTGAGGTTAACAATGATCTGCATTTCTATCATCCCAGGACTAGCTTAGAGGGCTTATAGCCAGAAAGTTGGTCACCAGGTGATAATTTAAAAATGAGCAAACAAACCTTTTACGCTTTAAAAAAAAAAAAAAAACATTTTCCCCCACATCTCATGAACTCTTCCCCTACAGAGATTTTTCAGCTGACTACATAGAGAGGAAGAGGCACTGTTTCTTCACTCAGTGGCCAAGTGACTATTATTTAAGTTCAAAGCTCAGACTGGTTTTCCTCCTAGAAAAGAAAGTAAAGGGGCTTGAGAAATACTTTTTAATTCTCCAGATTATCAGCAAACATTCTCTTCCTTAAAACAAACACATGTAAAAAATGAAGAAAAGCCCAATGTGAAAAGCAAAGAAAAAATTAAGAAGGACAAGAAGAAGTTCATGGGACTTCCTGAAAGTGACACTGATGAAAAGAGAATTACCACTAATGACTTGCAACTAAGAAACACATATGAGGCTCTTCCCAATTAGGAGGGAGTTGTATGTACTCTCCAAGGAAGAAGTTGCTGTGTGTCTTTCATGCCATGATGATGGGGCTCCACAGGTGATTTCAGGTGAAAGATCAGCCAGGAAACATCAGAGGAAGAAGAGGAGGTAATAACAGTAAGGACTCTTGGTGATTCCCTGCTGGAGGAGACTGAGGCAACTATTTGTTGACCTAATAATGACAATGAAAAGGTCTGCTGCCTTTCTGGGGTGTGTTTTCATGAGATGACAGAGAATCTCCCAAGGCTTGTCAAACTTGATGACTACAAGTGACTTTTTATTATTCACATGGGCACAAATGATACTGCCAGGAGGAATCTAGAAAGCATTTTTAAAGATTACAAAGTCTTGGGCTAGAAACTGAAAACCTTAAATGGCACAGGTGGTATTTTCATCACTGTCATCATTTGAAAGCAACAATTTCTTAACAGAAGGACAGATTTTGGACATGAACAGCTGGTTAAAGAAATAATAGCTAAGAAAGGGATTTATACTTCTGGACCATAGCTTATAAGGTAGGAATGTCAGGCTTCTACCCAGGGCTAGAGTGTGCATAAGAAGAGATGGTAAACAAGAAACCGCTGGGAGTAGCTACAAGGTTATAAAAAAATAGTAGTAGAGATACCCAGAAATTCACAGATTACACAATGCAAGTTAAGTTAGAAGAAAGCAATAACTGCATGGCCTCATGTAGAAAAATACACAAAGCATATAGGGAAACATTTTTTCAAGCAGCAGGAACAAGAAACCTTAATGTAAGGGAGCATATTTGACTACATAGTTATCACAAAGACATCCTAGGATAAAACTCATGATCAGAATATAACTCTAGAAAGGTACTCAAAATGAATAGAAGAGGTAAAAGTGAGGATAGAATAGAATTGCACATTAATAAAATATATCAATATAAAGAAATCTAGGAACCAGAAGAGGGGAGTATGGTTGGATGTTATTTGGAAGAAAATAAAGTAGCAATGACATTGTTTGGCACATAATACAGACCTGGACAGCAAGAGGAAAATAGATGATGATTTCGGAAAATAGAAAACAAGTGTGACACTGAGTCACATGAAGTGGTTAAGGAGAAAATAAATTAGGTGGAATTCTGTCGAAGTTCTTTCTGTGCCCCTAGCACAGAAACTAGTAATTTTTGATGTGTTTTAATGGGAAATTTAACCCTTCAAAAGGTGGAGGAATCAATGAAGGTTTGATTCACGTCAACAAGGATGATTTAGTTGCCCAGGTGGAGGTGTTGGAAACCTTCAAGAGAAGTGACCGTTTGATTTTAGATTTTGTAATAGAGACAAGAAGAAAAGTCAAACATGGTGTGGCACATACCATAGATTCCAGGAGAACAGTTACATAGGATCCCGTGGCTTAAAATTCTTCAGGGGAATTTAGTCCAGGAAGGAGAGGAAGCTCTCAAGGAAAAATAAGACAATTCTAAACATGTAAAAGTAGAAAATGCTGATGAACGGAACAGGGGGAGTTGTCTAAGAAGACTGATATGGCTACACAAGCAACTCACCAACTAACTCATATTAAAAACACACACTCATGTGCAGAAAATGGAAGAAGCAAAGTCAGGTAACGGGTAATAAATACAAATGTAGGTCATGAACCTATGGGAATACTCTAAGGAGTGTTAAAGCTCAAAATAAGCTGCAACTGGTGAGGAAATATAAGAAGCACAAAGGGTTTGCTTATTTAAAATTATGTACGTTTGGATCGCAACCATGCAATAGAATTGTGCTTTAAAAAATAGATTACACTGTCCCTGACCTTTGACCCAAAGATTCTACTACTAGGGCATGTATATTATGTATATATGTATGTGTGTATATGTACATGTGTGTTGTGTGTACATGTATGCATACATATGTGCATGTGTGTCTAGATCTCTTTATATGTATATGTATATAGAGAGATCTCTACATATAGATACATATGAGAGAGATCTAGATAGATAGACAGGTAGATAGAGATATAGATCTCTGTTTCTCTTTATAATAGTTTGCTGTTGTTCAGTCATCCAGTCACGTCTGACTCTTCACGACCCCATGGACCATACTGTCCATAACGTTTTCTTGGCAAAGATACTGGAGTGATTTGCCATTTCCTTTTTCAGTGGATTAAGGCAAGTAGAGGTTAAGTGACCTGGCCAGGGTCACATAGCTAGTAAGTGTCCGAGCCTGGATTTGAACTTAGGTCTTCCTGATTCCAGGCCCAGTGCTCTAACCACTGAGTCATCTAGCTGCAGCCATGTGTGTGTATGTGTGTGTATAAATATATATATACACACATATGTATGTATGTATGTATTCATATGTACACACATATCACACATACACACATATAACCTGAGGAGGTCAAAGGTAGAAAGTTCACTCTGTGTGTGTGTATGTATATGTATAGATATATTCATAGCAGCACGTTTTGTGGTAACAACCAGTGGAATATAATAGTGCAGTAGACTACTGCCGCATAAACTATATAAACCCTGTCTATAAACTACTATGACCCCTGAATATAAAGAATTCAGAGAAGCGGGGGAAAGCAATAAGCATTCATATAGAACCTCCTCTATGCCAGGCCCGATACTAAATGCTTTACAAGTATTATCTCATCTGATCCTCACAACAACAACAACAAACAACATAACTGCGAGGTAGATGTTGTAATTATCTCCATTTTATGGTTAAACAAACTGAGGCATACTGAGGTTAAGTGACTTGCCCAGGGTCAAATAGCTAGAAAGTATTCAAAACTGAATTTGAATTCAAGCATAGACTTGTATTACTGTGATGTTAAATGATTTGCCTTGAATTCAAATAGATACTATTCTGTCATTTTTGAGATTATGCCCCAATCCTGCTTTTCTCATTCTTTTATTGACTATGAGGTATATTCCATTTCTTCTAAGGAATTCTTGCCCACAGTAATATATGTAATGGTCACCTAAGTCAGATTCATCCATTTCTGTTAATTTAAGTTCACTGACACCCAAGATGCTGATGGTTATACTTTCTATCTCCTGTTTGATCACATTCAGCTTACCTTGGTTCATAGATCTTACATTCCAGTTTCCTATGAAATACTGATCTTTACAGCATTGGACCTTCCTTTTGTCATCAGACACATCTGCAGCTGAACTCCCTTTCAGCTTTGGCCCAGCCACTTCATTAGTACTGGAACTACTTGCAGTTGTCCTCCATTCTTCCCCAGTAGTGTGTTGGACACCTTCTGACCTGAGAAGCTCATCTTCCAATGTCATATCTTTTGACATTTTAATATTGTCCATGGGATTTTCTTGGCAAAGATACTGGAATGGTTTCTCATTTCCTTCTCTACTGAATCACCTTTTGTCATAACTTTCCACTATGATTTGTCAATCTTGGGTAACCCTGCATGGCATAGCTCATAGTTTCATCAAGCTACATAAACCTCTCTGACACAGCAAAATAGTGATCCCAGAGGGGAACCAAATGCTAAATAATGTCTATAATTAGCCCTGGAAAAGAGCTTAGAAAATTAATCTTACCCCCTTCATTGTGGAAGTGGGAACCACAGTTTGAATTATTGCATATACTTTCTCATATAGACATTGATTTTGATGAACTAGCTTTTGGTCATATTTTTAGCAAAGGTTGGCTTACTAGGTAGGAGAAAGAGTAGCGATAGATTCAGCAACGAATATGATATAAATGTAAAAGGTGAAAGGGAAAGGAAAAAGGCTAGGAGAAGAAGAAGAAGAAGAAGAAGAAGAAGAAGAAGAAGAAGAAGAAGAAGAAGGAGAAGGAGAAGAAGAAGAACAAGGAGAAGGAGAAGGAGGAGAAGGAGGAGGAGGAGGAGGAGGAGGAGGAGATAGTGCTATGTGCCACAGGCACTGCAATAAGTGCTTTGAAATATGGCAGTAAGTCACTTGTCCTTCCTCCCTAATTATAGGATTTTAGCCTGCAAAAAAGTCCAACATGAAAAACCAAACATTCCCAGGATTCTAAATCCTGTGCACATATATGTGCACATACATATATGCACATAGACACATGACATTATATTGGAATAAAGAGGTGGGTCAATGAAGAGTAACAATTGGTATTTAGTTAATCAATCAGCAAGTACTTATTAGGCACCTACTATGCATCAGGCACTGTGTTAGGTGTTGAGGATACAAGAATAACAATTAATCATCACTAGTCTCAGAGAGCTTACAATCTTACAATGACTAAAGGCATCAGGGAACCACTGAAGTTTGCTGAGCTGAGGAGTGACATAGTCAGATCTACGCATAAGTAAAATAACTTTGGTAGTTGGGTGGAAGTTGGAATGGAGTGGGGAGAGACTTGAGGTCGGAAGACTGCTTAGGAGGACATTGGAATAGTCCAAGTGAAAGGAGATGAGGACCTGAATTCAGGTGTTTAGAGTTTATAATATCATGATGATGATGGAGAGATGACAGAGCTGCCCATCTCTTCTTTAGCTCATAATGACCTTTAGACTGACAAAGAAAGAACAAATATAACTAATATGGAATTGAAACCTAAGATAAACAAAGAGACAATAAGACAGCCCCTGGCAGCCCTTGATGAATTCATTTCATCTGGCCCACATGCACCACATAGTAGCAGTCTACTGAAAGAACTGACAAGTGTGATTGTTGAGTTATTATCAGTAATCTGTGAAATATCATAGAGAATTGGAGAAGGGAAAGGGTGGTTCTGATTTTCAAAATAAAGATGAGAATATTCCAAGTAAACTATGGACCAATGAAATTTTTTTGGATTGTTGGCCAAATTGAACAACACAGTTTTAAGGGTTGGCTAGTAATTATTTTTATTTTTTTTTAGTAATTATTTTTAAAAACACACATTGATCATAAGGAGTCAGCATGGTTCCAGCGTGAACAGATCACGCCAAACTCTCCTCGTTTCCTTTCAGCAGGGCAAACATGCTAGCCATTGAATTAGTAGAGGGAAGAATGGCAGAGTGGATAAAGAGCCAGGCCTCAAGTCAGAAACATGAGTGCAAGGCTTTCCTCCCTCATATTCTGTCTGCATGAGTCACTTAACCTCTTATTGTCCTTATTCCTCTAAGTTGCAGCACAATTGTTGATTATCACCATGAGATAATGAATTCTCAATTAACCAACTGGGAATGAATGGAATCATTATGAAATCATGGTTCCAGGCAAAAGAAGAATCTAGACAAGTAGATCAGACAAGAATGCTGTACATACAGTTTATGAAGGTTTTTAGCAAAGCATCCAATAAAGCCTCTTGTGCTAGTATGGAAAATATGAAAAGATGTGCGCTAGACAGCCATACAGTTAGGTAAAGTCAAAAGGGGTTGTGCGACTCAACCCAAAGAGTAGTGTTTAATGGTTTATTGTCCATTTGGAAAGAAGTTTCCAGTTGAGTATTTTAAAAAATGTGCTCGGTCCTATGCAATTGGACATAATTACCAGGGGCCTGAAGAAAGGCAGAGATGGCATGCTAATCAAACGTGTAGATGATACCAACCTGGAAAGCACTGCCAACACACTGGACAAAAGCTGATGTCTGAAAAGAGTTTGATAGGCTAGAACATTTAACTAAATCTAACAGGATTATATGTTATAAGAACAAAAGTAATTTCTTCCATTTGAGTTCAGAAAATCAATTTCACAATTACAAGATGGGGGAAGTGTGGATAGATTGTAGTTCATCTCGAGAATATCTTTATGCCCAAAATAGGTCAGAATTGTGTTATGATAACCAAAATAGTTAATGCAATTTTTCTGAAAAAAATGTTTTAAGAAATAATGTTTAATGGTAGCCAGGTCTAAGGTGGGGAGTGGAGGGGGTGGAGAAGGGAAGAAAAAAGGGAAGAAAAAACAAATTTACATGATAATTTTATTGCATATTTGAAAGGAATAGCAAGTCATGCATAGAAAACTAAATTAAATAAATTTAAAATAAAATTTAAAAAAAGAAATAAATTTGTACTGATATCTTTTGTTTTGACATCACCTGTATTTTCCAATGCTTTCCTCTCTTTTTCTTTTCCCAGAGAGCCATTCCTTATAAGAAAGAATGAAAATAAAGGGGGGAAAACATTTCAAGAAAACCTAGGCAACATATTGAAAAAGTTTGATGTGTTATGGGCTCATGCCCCTAGTCATCCACTTCTGCCAAGAAGTATGTTAGGGTGGTACCACCTCATATCTCCTTTTTGGGTCAAACTTGGTCATCATAATTTCAAAAGACTCAGTTCTGATTCAGCTAATTTTAAGCTGCCTTAAAGAGGTATGAGTTCAGGACAAGGGCTGTGATGATCTTCTCTTATGCCCTGTCCAAACACATCTAAAATATTGTGTCCAATTAGTTCTCATTGTCACATTTCATGAAAGACATTGATTGAGGAGGGTAACCAGGAATCATGCTGAAGTGCCTGAACACCAGGATATTTGAAGATCATTGAAGGAACTGGAGAAAGAAGAACCAAGGAGCATGATAGCTGTCTTCAAGTATTTGGATGGATGTCATGTGAAGAAAGATTAAACTTGTTTTGTTTGTCCCTCTAGGGGAAAACTAGGAGACTGTGCAGAAAAGAGGCAAGTAAGGAAAAAAACTTTCTAATATTAAGCATTGTCCAAGCATTGACTGGGCTGCCTCAAATGATGAGCATGCCCAAACATCCCTGGAGGTATTTAAACAAAGGCTATATGACCACTTGTTATATAGTATAGAGACGTCTTGTTCATATGCGGGTTGAATTAAATGCCATATGATATTTCTTCTCACTCTAATATTGTATGATTATGTCAGCTCTTCAATTATTTAAGTCTTTTCATTTCTGTGGATTTTTTTCCCTGTATTTGTTCATAAATAAATTTTATGTCAATCAACTGACAGGTAAGTACCTACTACATTCAGGCATTGTACTAAGCACTCAAGAAACAAAACTGAAAATAACATTTTCCTTGTTTGAAGGAGCTCACATTCAATATTAATATCTTGGCTTATTAGTTCTCAGATATTTACTGCATGTTATCATTATATTAAATATTATTTTCTATTTCTTCTTGTTGTTTTTGTCAGTACTTGTATCAACAATCCAGCTAGCAGGTTCTGTGGGGCTGTAAGATCCACCAACAACCAGCACCCAGAAAGCTGCCAACACAGGTCCTTTGGATCTGCTTTACTTAAGGAAAGCAACATTAAGGGTCTAACAATCTTACTTTAATCCAGCATACAAATATCATTCACCTAGCTCAGGGGAAAAAGCCAGCACCCTGAATTACAGACCAAATATAATTCATAGTTTTCAACATCTGGGTGCAGAGCCGGGGAGCTCATCAGAATGACTGGCCCAGAGTCACAAGTCACTCCTGCTGTGGCTCCGAGCTCCGAGCAAGAACACTAACCACTGTGCTTATATATCCTGTTCAGGGCCCCTCAAAGGGCCCCAACCTCACCCAGGCTGGGCGTGGAAAAGTTCCCCACCCCCAATATCACATCAGATACAAACCGATGGCTCCCAATTGTCTCAGTGCTAAGAAATACAAAAACAATCCATTTTACCCACCCCATTCAAACAAAGGCCAGAATAATTAAAGGTCAACACCAAAAAGTCCCATCTTAACTACTATTACAATACTTTACAAAAACATGGGTGAGTTATTGATCTACTTTAGTAGATACCCACTTACTTTATAACCTATTACTTTACTAACACTTTTATCTTGACCTTTTTTTCTTGATTCTCTAGGGTTTTCTAAGTAAACTCTCAAAACATCCACATATCTGAGATAATTTTCTTCCTTTTTGCTGATGTTTATTCCTTCTTTTTCCCTTATTGCACTACTTTATCTAGCCTTTCTTATAAAATGTCAGATTATAACAGTTACATTAGGCCTCTTTGCTATATTCCCAATCCTAGCAGAAAAACTGCAGTATTTCTCTAAAATAATACTAGCATGTTATTTTATATAAATACTTATTCTCTTTTTAATCATACCAACTCACGAGACCATATACTAAGGCACGATAGGATTATAATCTGCGTTAGTGGAACAAAGAGTCATACTATGATATGGATAGGTTTCTCGTGCTTTTTAAAGCTTTAATTATGGATCAGTGTAGATTGAATAAAAACAGTCTCTAAACAGGCTTTCAGAACAGTTTTATTACACTTTGATCATTGGCAATGCTTGGTTGTACATTTTAATTCTTTTAAATTCTAGGACAATCAAAAATAGCCCCCAAACACAAACAGTTTTTCCATGTCGATTGGAACTGAAATCAGTTGTAAGAATTCTCTGTTAATTGCCTGACGATTCACAATTATTTCCTATTATCCCTCTAGCCTAAGTTATTAAAGGTTCTAAATCACACAGGGGCTCTGTGAAGATTTTATAGAGTCAAAGTTATGTTATCTGTCATTTCGGACACACAACAGACATTCAATAAATACTTGCTGTTGATTGTGAACTTGAACTCTGCTAACTAGCATGTCTAGCACCAAAAGTAAAATAATGGCTATAATAATGACCCTGAGGCCCTGGACATGTTCTAAAGTGCTTTCTAAGTCCTCCATGAAATTTTAATAATTTTAGCAATAAGTATATCATGTGATATTCTAGTTATCCAAAACTGGTATTTATTTCTATCTTTTTTTTTCTCTACTTCATGTCATCTGGAAGGTTTATTATATAGACACAGTGTACTTTGCTATGGATATTGAGGACGTTTATTTTGGAGATGTATTTCTTCAAGTCAGAAAAAGCTGAATAAGAAATAGTAACCCAATGGGGGGGGCACCCTTGAAAATCACACAAAGATGAGTCACTTTGAAAGGCTTTTATCTCACTTTGGGTGAATGACAGGATGACAGGCCATCTTTCCTAAAGACTGAGGAATAGGCCAAATGGGACCAACATTCCTTCTTGACCAATAATCCTGATACATCTCTGGAGCACTGTCCCTCGCTTTTCTAGGTGCTTCTAATCATTTGTTAGACTTCCTCTATTAGAAACAGTTATCTGATAGGATGAGAAGTGGCAAGGTCTTGTCCGGGTGACAGGACATTGAGCAAAAGACATTACAAAGTGATGGTTTCTTCTGACAGCTCAGTGCCATGTTTGGGCACCAACTTTTGCACCAAACCGAAACAAGGTCAGGAGAGGGTAAATATATTGTTCAGCTAGTTTCTATCTCTTCAGAGCCAGGGGGAGAGTCAGCTCTGCCAGCTGACAGTACCTCCAGCAACCTGATCTCCACTCTGGCACAGACAAAATTACCCATAGCCAAATAGGAGGAGGGGGAAGGAAATGGCTCTATTAGTGAATTACTGAAGATTGACTTGTATCACTTTACTTTAATTATGAAAGAGTGTTGTACAAATCATTAGGTAAAAATTTGATGTAACTCTTCTTTCAATTAAATACAATAATGGAGACAAAGACTGTATTATTATGCAAATTCCCTAAGAGAGCTTCCTCTCTGCAGAACTCAATGTCTATTAGCTTTCAGCCAAAATAAAGGTCACCAGACAGTAAGGTCTCCTGATCTAACTCCTTCCTTCCTCGAACATGCAATGTAATCTGGCAGGATATGTCAAGATCAGGAAACCAGGGGGCAATTATTTTAGCCATGCCCAGTATGCCCTGGTAGTGTTGAATTCAACCTCAGAGTGGCCTCCCACACAGCTCAAGAGACCAGGGCTATTTTAGACTGGTGAGACACAGGCATTAGGCTGCATTGAAGTGCTTAGAGTCCAGAACAAGGGGAAGTGGCAGTCCAACTGCATTCTGCTCCAATCAGATCATATCTGGTATATTGTCTTTGGGCAATATATTTTACAAAGACTGCTGACAAATTGGAGCTGCTCCCAAGGAAGATGCCAAGAATAGAGAGGTGATGCTAACCTATGACACAAGACGATTGGCTAAAGATCTAAAGATGTTTACCCTAAAGTAGTAAAGAGAATTTTAGGAAAAGAAAATCAATTTTATGAGTACCAAATGAGAGTGGCATCATTAGACAGCAGTTGTCCTGAAAAAGATTTAGGGGTTTCAGTGTACTACAAGATTGATATGAGTCAGAGATGTAAAAGCTAATGCAATTGTGGGCTGAATTATGAGGAGGCATAATTTTCAGGAGTAAGGCAATGATAGTCCCACTGTGCTCTGCCCTGATCCAAATGTATTAGGAATCTGGGTGCCGTGGTTTGAGAAAGACTTTGATAAGCTGGAGAATGACCAGAGGAGGACACCCAGGATGGTGAAGGACCTTCAGTCCATGCCATAAGAGGACTAGTTGAAAGAACTGAGCATGTTTAACCTGTAGAAGAGTCAAGTCAATGGGGATATAAGCTCTGGACTCAGTTTTTAGGGCTTGGAGCAAACCAGAAAGGACATAATCAGCCTCTATGGCATGTAAAGGGAAGCTGGGTGGTAATCAGTTTTGCCCATTTGGTTCTAGATCAGAAAGAAAGCATACTAGGGGGCACAAGGAAGGAGGAGGTCAGAGAGAATCAAAAGAGAAAACCACACTGGATCTAATCCATCTAAATCAGGTGAATAGGAAACGAAGTTTGGGATCAATCAAGGGATAGAGGCCAACAGGGAAAGAACACACATGTGGCAGAAGATCTAGAGATAGAAGGAAATAATCATTTTGGTCAAAGGCAGTTAGAAGGTCAGGCAGGACACAGACACATCTGGAAAGCCAGGGATAAGCCAACTTTCAGGAACTGAGGTATAAAGGAGGTAGAAGAAGCAGAATGCAGAAATGACCAAAAAGAGAGAAGAGAAAGAAGACAGACTCACTGTATGTACCGCAGGCAGAATTACCCAGTAATTGTAAAGATACCAAGGCTAGTCTAATATTAATATTGTTATTTCAAAAAAATTAATAAAAGCATTTTTATAGCATTGTAAGGTTTGCAAAGTGTTTTTTAAAATGTTATTTCATTTGATCCTCAGAACAACCCTGGGTAGTAAGTGTTATTATAATCCCATTTTATAGATGAGAAAACTGAGTATAAATTAAGTGACTTGCCCAAAGTCACATAGCTACTCATTGTCTGAAGCTGGATTTGAATTCAGGTCTTCCTGACTCCAGGTCCAGTGCTCTATCCACTCAATGATTAAGTCAATGAATTATATTTTAACTTGTCCAAAACCATAGGTTCTGGTAAGTTTCTAATGAGTTATTTAATATATACCTTGCTTTTGGTAGGTGTTAGTGTTCTTATTTTCTTGAAATTACTTTTTGTATGCACTTCATATTTTACCAGCTGTGGATGTAATATATTTATCTAGTAAATAGAATGTGAGCTCTTTGAGGGCAGAAATTGTTTTATTTTTCTGTTTGAATTCTTACTGCCTGGAAGATAGTTCCTCTCTCTCTCTCTCTCTCTCTCTCTCTCTCTCCCTCCATCCCCCCCCTTCCTCTCTTTCTCTCTTCCCCCCTCTCTTTCTCTCTCTGTCTGTCTCTCCCCTACCTCTTCTGTCTCCACATATATGTATATATACATGTATGTATACTTGTATATGCATATATGTAGTTGCCATTTAATAAATGTCAATTGAATTGAATTAATAAACATTAGAGGAAAGAGACATTCCTGGCACAAGTGAATAACCTTGAGACAAGGAGGCTTGAGCATTGGCATTTTTATTAACAAGCCATGTAATCTTGGGTAAGTCATTTTGACCTCTTTGGGACTCAGTTTCCTAACTTGTAAAATGAAGAAATTAGGTTCTCTATCAATCATCTGTATATCTATCCTCTATCATCTGTCTATCATCTATCAATTTATCATCTATCTATCTGTCTGTCTGACTGTCTGTCTATCCATTGCATTCTATCACTTGAAACATTGTTCAGTTTTCCTAGTCTAGGTTTCTGCCATCTTCCTCCCTGAATAAGCAAGATAGCTCACCAATCAAATGTGATTGTCCACAATCTTGAAGAGAAAAACTCTAATGCCTTTGTGAGACTTTAGAGACATTGAACCAGTGCAGTCCAACCACCCCTCAGGGCACATGCCAAGGCTGTGAGTAGCTTTTATTGTTCTGTTTTACAGGGGACTTTTATGAACAAGTGCACAAGAATGAGAACTGGAGGGTTAAGTCACTGGTTTTCAGCCAGGCAATCACAGGGATGTTGATGAGTCAATTGTTAAATTTTTAGTGTGAGAATTTACACCTAAGCAAAGACTACAAATCAGGTGGTGGTTTATTGTTTCATTGATTGGCTTAGATTTAAGAATATGAGGGAGAAAATGTTAGTAATTCAGATAAGAGTTAAAAGTGTGTCTGGCATTTTCAAAGAGTCGGTTATTAAACATTTACCAGCATCCCCCTAAACGAGAGTGGCTTGGTGAGAGTTCAGCAATCACTAAGTCAATGCACCCTCTTAATAAGGCATGTGCTTCTCTCATTCGTTTATACTAAGGAAGCTTTCCTGGTGAATAGTTTAATAAAGAATTTGCAAAATGCAGAAAATACAATAGGATTAAACCACGACTAGAGGTTGCAGCCTAAATATTTTATCCACTTAGACATCAGTTACAAGACTATACAGTTTTCTCCAAAGATCTCAAAGCCTTTCAGATACAGTAGTTAATTAACCCTCCTGTCATCTCTGGATAGAGCCAGCATCATTATACCTCTCCTGTAAGAGAAGAAACAGAACCCAAGGTGGGTCTCTACATCTTGCAGAAAGCCTTTTCTGACAGTGACTTTTAGCAAAATCAGTTACAACCAATTTACACGTTGGCATGATAGGCCAAGACTTGCAGCTACTGGCCACTAGGTGGTAGGAAGGCTATCAGCACTGGGTGCAAATGAACTGAAAAATCTTCATTAAAGACTTACTGTGTGCAGTCTGAAGAGGCAATATGGCATAGAGGCTAGTGGGGCTGGCCTCGCAGATGGGAAGATGTGGACTTCTGACACATACAGGGCATGTGACCTTGGGCAGATCACTTACCGGCTCTCAGTGCTCTAGGCCAGCGATATCACTGTCAAAGACTAATTTGAACATAAGGATCCCCATAGGCTTCACACTGACTTGGTTTTAGAATGCAATGTTATCTACGTTGTATTGAATTTTTATTTGTTTTGTTAAATAGCTCTCAATTACATTTTAATCTGCTTCTGACACATGAGGGTATCTGCAGAGGCATCTGCTTTCTGTAGTTCTCTGAGGCTATTGCAGAGAAGAACCTTACCTGCACTCACCTGCACTGGAAGAGAGATTCCTCCCCAGGGACTTCCTAAGCCATTAAAATCACAAGTCCAGCCTGTATCTTATGTGCAAGTCCTGAGTTTTGTATTCTGGAGATAGAAAGAAGAATAAAACACAATGATTTCGTATTGTAGTAACTGGTTATTTTAGAAATAACTGATCATGAAACTGCATCATAGCATCTCAGAGATTGAGAATCAAAAGGGACTTTTGGGGTCATTGAATCTAATGCTCTCATCTTTGTAGATGAGGAAATTGAGACCCAGAGAGGTTAGATAACTTGCCCATGTAACTAGTAAATAGAAAAGCTGGAATTTGAACCCAGGCCTTTTGATTCTAAATCCAGTAGATTGTTGGCTCTTTTTTTCATTATACTGCACCCTTTGAATAAAATCAAGCGCTTTCAAAATAACAGGAATTTTAACCAAGTTCAATTGTTAGTTGTTATCTTGCAAACTGATGTGTGTGTGCCGAGCCAGCGTTAAACAAAATAGTCCATCATTTATAGTGTCTTTAAAAGGAGTCTGATAAACACAAGAGATAGAAGATCATGTCCAGACACACTTCTGTTAAGTCTAAATACTCTTCCCTAATAATCTCTGCACACCTCTATATCGGGGAATAAGCGGCTCATCAGATTTTAATTTTTAAAGACTTATCAATTGAACCTCAGACCAGTATAGTTCTCTCAAAACCTCATGTTCTTTAAAAGCAACTCCCCCCTTTCAGTACCTTCTTTGTTGTCTACTTCCCCACATCCTTTTTCAATTCCATAATATAACCACCACAAAAATGACTCATAATATTAAAGCCAAGAGATCCTTAACTCTGTCTGTGGATAGTGATGCTGTGTAGGGAGATAAAAGAGAGGGAGAAAGAGGAGAGGGGTAAAGGGAGGGAGGAGGGAGAGAAAAAAAGAGAGAGAGAGAAAGAGAAAGACAGAGAGAGAGAGAGACAGAGACAGAAAGAGAGAGAGAGAGAAACAGAGAGAGAGAGAGAGAGAGAGAGAGAGAGAGAGAGAGAGAGAGAGAGAAGGAGGAGGAGGAGGAGGAGGAGGAGGAGGAAAAAGAGAGAGGAGAGAGGGGGGAAGGGAGGGAGGAGAAAGAAGAAGGATTAAAAAGAGAGATGGAGAGAGAAGAAGGAAAAGAAAAAATCAAGAGACAGAGAGATTAAGACACAGCTAAGGACAGAGAGGGAGGGAGGAAGAGAGCAGCGAGAGGAAAACAGAAATAAGAAGAGAACAGACTAAAAAATATGCAGAAAAAACAGAAAGGAGAGATAAAATAAGGAAGGTAGAAGGAAAAAAAATCCACAATGAGCTGAGAGTCATTGAACAAAGTTGTAAAATGACAAGGATTGAGTGAACAGTTTTTAATACAGATAATATTGTTCGTGTAGTCTATAAATATAAAATTAAATGCTGACCTCTATGGTCCATGTCAAAAGTCAGAGCCGGTGTCAGCACATATTGTTTTTATTTGTTTCAAGAGAAAATAGATCAACAACATTAACCTCCCAATGAACAGAGAATTGAATGAATTAAAAAAGAGTAGCCATAAATCCCCTCTGTTTTATTGGCACAGTGATAAACATGCCTAAGGCTGAGTGGAGAATGCTGGTCTGGAGATGCTAGTCTAAGACGTTCTCAATATCCACTGGAGATTATGTGCTACAGATAAAGGAGGAGAGATAATGATACTCGGGTGATTTCTGACCAGCACCCATTGTCCATATCCATCAGAGTTTGGCACAGGCTTTGAGAACAGCATCTTGTTCAGTATTTTGGAAGGGGTGGGCCTGAAACCAAAATCATTCGCAAATGTTCTCATAGAATCAGGGAGCTTGGGGGTAATCTTTTAGGCCACATTAAATGGCTAATTGATAGAGTCATGTAGATTCTCGGTCCAAAAGCCACAGACAACAAACGCTACCTGGAAGAGCCTCGTGGCCACCTTTGCCTTCATGTCTTCCATCTCCTTTACCCTTCACATCCAATCAGTTGACAATTATAATTCATTTATTGAATTTATCTTGTACTCATCACTCACATGAAAACCATCCTGGTTCAAATCTTTTCTTCTGGATTATTGTGATAGCCCTGAACTTCCACTCTTCAGCTGATCCTTCCTAATGCTGTCAGAATAATCCTCCTGGGGCACAGGCCTGATCATATCAATCCCCTGCTACAAAACCTTCAGTGTTGCCCTAATACTTCTAGAATTAATATCTCTTCAGCTTGGCTCCAATGTAACTTTCTAGTTTTGTTATGTTACAACCAGGAGTATGCTGGTAAATGTTTAACAACTGGCTCTCCTATAAAGGGGGAAAATTAATGAAGGAAACACTTTTAAGTTTAGTCTGCATTATTAACATTTATCATTTTCTTAAGTCTAAACAATCAACAAAACAATAAATCAATCCCTGACTTACAGAGTTTGCTTCCTTCCAAGGGGTAAAACTCACACTGAAAATTTAACAATCAGTTCTTGCAAGATCGTTCAGGCTGGCTCTATCACATCCCCGGTTACAGCCTTTCATTTACTCTGCATTCCAGCTGAATTGAATGACTGTTCCAGAGTTCAACATTCCATCTCCCATTTCTGTGGCCTTCTTCCAGACTGTGTCCCTAGTGCCTGGAATGTGTTCTTTCTCCATCTCTCCCTTTCAGAACCATTCTCTTTCTTCAGTTTGGCTTAAGTGTCTCCTTTTCCATGAAACCTTCCCTCATCCCCTTGGCTACAAGTCTGCTCTTCCTCTTTAAATTCCCCTAGAGTACTTTTATCTGGATCTCTTTTCTGTGCCTCATTATACCTGCCTTGTATTATACTTATAGTTATATATATATATATATATATATATATATATATATATATATATATTATATATATATATATATATATATATACACATATATATATATATATATATATATATATATATATATATATATATATATGTCATCATGTTATAAACCACATTCTATCTACCATACACATCCCTACCCCCATACCTACCCCCTCTTCTGTAATAGTAATTAAGGTGGGACTTTTTGCTGTTGACCTTTAATGATTCTGGCCTTTGTTTGAATGGGGCAGATAAAGCCGGATGTTTTTGTATTTCTCAGCACTGAGACAATTGGGAGCCATTGATGTGTATCTGATGTGATATTGGGGGTGGGGAACTTCTCCATGCGAGGTCAGGGCCCTCCAGCCCTGAACAGGATATATAAGTGCAAAGGTTAACGTTCTTGCTCTGAGCTCCGAGCCACAGCAAGAGTGGTGTGTGACTCTGGGCCAGCCATTCTGATGAGCTCCCCAGCTGTACACCCAGATGTTGATAAGTATGAATTGTATTTGGTCTGTAATTCAGGGTGCTGGCTTTTTCCCCTGTTCTAGGTGGATGTTATTTGTATGCTGGATTAAAGTGAGATTGTTAACCCCTTAACGTTGCTTTCCTTAAGTAAAGCAGATCCAAAGGACCTGTGTTGGCAGCTTTCTGGGTGCTGGTTGTTGGTGGATCTTACACCCCCACAGTAGCTGCTAGCTGGATTGCTGATACATTTCCCCAACCCTTACACAAATAGAATGTAAGCTCATTGAGGGCAGAAGTAGGTAGTGTTGTTTGATGTATCTGTTTGTTTTTCAGGGCCCAGCACAGTGCCTTCCACATAGTACACACTTAATAAATATTTGTTTGTATTCATCTGAAAGAATAGTTGAACTTGACCAACTATACACAGAAGAAACTCATGCTAGACCCAACGCAGTTTGGGAGGAACTCAGAGATTTATTTCCAAGATATCTTAAAGAATGGGGGTGGGAGAGAGGGGAAGAAACACATACATTATTATTAACTACAAAGGGGGACCAAGGAAATATCATTCAATGACTTTATTTCTCATCTCTAAAAAAATAGATGTCTGTTGAGTAGGACGTGATGATGACGACAATAGCTAGCATTTATACATATATTATTTATAACACATATATATTGTATATAACCAATTTCTATAGGCATTCATTATTTATTATTCTTTATTTATTTATTTTATTTATTTATTTATTCGTCATTTATTATTCTTTTATTAATATCTACCAATACCTTTACATCTATTTATCCATTTATTTATTCATTCGTTTGTTCATTCACTTCTTTCTTCACTTATTCATCTATCAGTCTGTCTGTCCATTTATTTATTTGTCAATCTATTCATCTATTCCTTTATTCATTCATCTCCCTATCTCTCTCTTATATAAGGTAGCAAGGCAACATAGTAGATTACTGGACCTGCAAGTTCAATTCCAGCTTCTCAAATGCTTACTGTGTGACCTCGGATAAGTCTCTTACTCTCTACCTGCCTCAGCTTCTTCAACTTTAAAATGGGGATAATAATATAATGCATGCCTCCCAGGGGTTGTTGTGAGTACCAAACGGTATACTAATTATAAAGTATCCCCGTACCTAGCACATAGTAAGTGCTATATAAATGCCAGCAATAATAATAAAATTATTATTTCTTAAAGCAGTTTACATATACTCTCTCATTTCATATTCATTACCACCCTGTGAGGTTGATTTTATTATTATCCTCACTTTTCAGATGAGGAAACTGAGGTACACAAATATTAAATGAATTGTCCAAGGGCATATAGCTCATAAATGTCTGAAGTAGGATTAAAATGCAGGTCTTTCAAGACCCCAAATCCAGCACTTGCTATCTATGTGTAAGCTCCTCGAGTGTAGGGAATGAATGGATGAAAAACCATTTTAAGCACTTATAGCAAAGCATTGTGCTAAATGCTAGGGATATAAACAGAAGAGAAAGGCAGTTTCTGCTCTGAAGAAGCTCACGTTTCAGTAGTGGGAGAAAATACATATAGGAGATTTCAAGTACCATTCAGACAGAAATTCCCAATGGTTCTCAGGATATAATGGAAAAGCTGATGGACATGCATCTTCATTAATATGATTTCTGTTGGTAAAACTGTACCTATTTGTGGTATTGAACTCTATGAATGTTCCAAGGACTTTGAAGTCAAGATCTTTCTTTTCTGGATCTTCAGTAACTGTGGCTGCTGAGTAAGTGGGGCCTCCAGTACCAGCAGAAAGAGGTGACATACGGTACCACCTTTTCAAGGGTTGTTACCCTGTATGATGGTTTCTGGGGATGGTCTGATCTGAGTAGCATTGCGATGCTCAATCAGCATAGTAATATTCTACCACATTCACGAATCAAAAATGTTCAGCCTTTCCCCCAATCAATGGACATCTAATCTGTTTCTAATTCTTTACTACCGTGGAAAATGATTCTATGTATAGTTACATATATGTAGATATACACATACAGGGTGTCCATAAAGTCCATGTGCAATTTAAAATAGTTGTAACTTTGCAACTACATGTGATAGAAAGAATCTGTAAAAAGCAAAAGAAAGAAGAAATACTTAATTTTTTATTGTTTTTGTTAATTTTCAACATGTCCACCATCATTACTAATACAAAGGGTAACACAATTCTGTAGTTCATGGAAAACATTTTCAAGCTGATTTTCAGTAATGCTAGCAATCACATCACATGTTTTCATCCACTTGGACATGGAATTCCTGTGTGGTGCTTTTGTCTTGTATTGGATTCTAAACCTACTTTGGACAGCAGTGGTAGATTTTAGGTCAGCCAGCCAAAGAACACAGTTTACTTTCTCTTCTAGTGAAGCCATGGGTCAACAGTAATCCTGAAAAATAAGTAATTTTTAAGTTGAATTTCTAAAAATAAAAATAAAATAAATGTAAAATGTTTAAAGACAAAAAAATAAACTAGATACATCAAGCTTTCTAATCCTTGTTACAGATTCTTTCTATCACATATAGTTACAAAGTTACAACTGTTTTAAATTGTACATGGATTTTATGGACACCCTGTATATACGTATATATACATATACATATATGTATGTATATAGATATAGATATAGTATGATCTTTCTTATTCTCATTGACCTTTTTGAGGTATATGCTGAGCAGTTGAATCTCTAGGTCAAGAAATATTGACATTTTAGTGATTTTCTTTGAATTTTTCTCTGAAACGATTGGGCCAATTCACAATTCCACCAATAGTCCCAGTGCATTATTTTCTAACTTCGCTTTTGAGGTAGGTTGGTATAGTGAATAGAGAGCTGGCCTCAAAGCCATGAAGGCCTGGGTTTTGAGACCCACTTCAAAGAAGGTGCCCATCTGCATTAGCAGAGGGAATTTAATCACCTGAGACTTCCCTAAGACAATAAAATCCCAGTTCTGGTCCTTGTCTCTATGTTATATAATATTCTTTCTCATTCATTCTCTGTTCCAACCAAATTAGCTTTTTCCTCTAAATGATCATTTTCTACATTTATGTAGGTTATTTTCCTTTCCTGGAATATACATCCTCCTCAACTGTCTTTCAAAACTTTATTTTCTGTCAAGATTCAGCTCTTTCTATGAAGCCTTCCGTGATGCCCCTGGTTGTCAGTACTGTCTCTCTCATCAAATTTCCTTGGATTTGCTCATCATTTCCCTCATTGTGTTCCCCCACACAACATGAACCCCAGAGGGTAAGAATTGCTTCTCTCTTGTCTTTGAATCCCAAGTACCCATGGTGCCTAGCACCTAGGAGACCCTTAATTAATGTTTGCTGAATTGACCCTATCTCCCATTTAGTCATTCATGGGAGAGAAGTGGAACAGGTTCAGAAGGAGCCACTTGTTTTTCCATTCAGGCTGTGAACTGGGTCTTCTGTGTTGACTCAGAATAAACACTAACCCCATCATCCAGTCCTTCAGCAGGTTCCTTAGTCTTCCCTTTGCAAGGAATCTCAACCATTCTGAAAAGAAAACTGGGAAATTAAAAGGATCGATTTCATTTAGGGAGAACTGGCAAAATGTTCTTAGACACAAAGATTCATTGAAAGTCAAACCTTTGGCCTTATCAGCATGACTTTCGAATGTTGCCCGTAATTTCCTTTCTGTCTCAATGACCTATACCCCATCACTCGTGGGTTTTTTTTCTTTGAGGATTTGAAGGAATTCTCTACTGAGATTTTCTGATGCCAGTGAAGAGTTTTGTCTCATCGGGTATGCTGCTGCCACCAGTTGAAAAAAGGTGTCTTGTCTGATTTTCCAAAACAAGCTACTAAATAAAACATATATATCCCCTTTATAGAGCCTTTGAGGTTGCTGGCTCATAAACATATACTATTTCACAGTCTTGGATGAATCTGTTAACATTTTATATGCTGCTCTCAATCTAATTAGAGAGATAAGCTAATCAATAGGCATTTATTAAGCACCTTCTGCATGCCAGACATAGTTCCGGGAATATAAATACAAAAATAAGATAGTCCTTACCCTCAAGGACCTTACATTTTTAAAAATATTTTTAAGGACCTTATAGTTTATGAAATTGAAATCTTCACTTGTACAATCCACAAGGTATGTTCAAGGTTATGTCTAAAGCAATTTTTCTCTAGTTCTCTTTTGATCTTTCTTCTTTTGGAATATCCCCTCCTCATAGCATATACTCACTCAGAATACACCGAAAATCAGCTTATGTTCATCTGGAAACAAAACTGCTTATAAAAAATACAGACAGCAAATAAACAAGATTTAAATAGAGCAGGAAACTCCCAAGGCTGGTGATGCCAATTGGCAAGGCAGTTATGAGGCAGGGAAGAGGTAGTGGAGAAAGATTAACTTCACCAGGTCCTAAAGCACAGAGAGCAAGGGGTCCAGGAAAACAGCAAGTTCTTTGCAGGCAGATTATTCCTAATGTGGGTCAGTGGGACAGATGAAGTTCCAATTTTCTTATGATTTTATTTATTTTGGGATAAGAGCATGTTTCCTTGTCTTTGTATCACCATTGGTGTATATCCTGTCTGGGACTTTTCCCTCTGTCCTCTTTCATCTTCCATGAACCTTCAGTATCTCCTTCTGGTTGGGGAAAAAAACTATATTTACCATCAGCACCCCTTGACAACGTGAGATTATTCAATATTTAATTTCTGCCAAGCCCCACAATGTAAGCTCTGTTTGCTAACACTCTTTTAACCTGTTTGAGACCCAAATAATTTAAGAACTTTAGAGATGTTCTCTATTCCTAGTAAAGCACAGAATTCTCACTTAGATTGTCATTTTCTTCAAAGCCTTTGTTAAACTTTTCCCACTAAATCTCACAAAATGAATCATAAAACATGATATAATAAAAAAAGTGCTGGACTTTTGAGTTTGAGTTGCTATAATGACACCTAACTTGTTGTGTGGCCGAAGACAAGTCATAGCACTTGCATATTTCCTCATCTGTATTTGAAGGGTTAGCATGTAAAACAGTGGCTGTGTTGGTTCTGCTTGACCCTCAAAGTCAGACTTCGGAGTAATGCATGGACGTTGTAGAGGGGCAGATTTTTCCTTAGTGTAGGAAAAAAAAAATCCTGACAATTAAAGATGGCCATAAGAGGAATGAGCTGCCTCCGGAGGCAGAAGACTCCCCTTTGTTGGAGGTTTTCAAGAATTGTTTGGACAACTATTTGCTAGCAATATTGTAGAAGGGATTATAGTTCAGCTATACATTGAACTATATCTACACACATATATACACACATGTGTACATGCATACACACGTGTGTATAGATGTACATACACATATATACACATGTACATATGTGTATATACATCTATACACACACACACATATTTGAGGCCCTTTCCAGCCCTGACATGCTATGATGATGCCTATGATAGATATATATAGCACTGTGTGTCTTGTCCACACATTAGTTGTACCTCCAAAATCTAGAAGTTAAAAACTTTTTAAAAATCCTCTTCACATTATCCTCTCTGCCCCATGTTCTCGCTGAAGCATAACTTAGATCTCTTGGTTATAATTTCCCCAAATAATGAAGGCTGAATGATAGCATAACAAATTCAATAAAGACACAGGCTCTGTCCAACCTTAAGCCACAGCCATTTCATCACAGCTAATGGATCCAGAAATAATGCCAGTTAATTTCTCTCTAGCTCCTGAAAGAGAGCATTTTAAATTCAGGGAAGGGACTGCTAATTCAAATGCCCAGACTGCAGTCTTGGGCCCATAGACTCCAGGTTCATTGGCAAGGCAGATACAGAGCTGTTTATTTCAGGACAACTGACAGACAAAGGCCAGTTTAAGCATAGACACCAGTTTAATCCAAATAAAATAACAACAACAATTTATTATTATTCACAATTATTCATTATCAGTATCATCGTTATATCATCATCATTAGTAGTAGTATTGTGATAATTCTGAGGAGAAGGTCTGGACCTGTGATTTCATCTGTAAGGGAACTCTCTGTTTAGATTAGCTCCTAGTCTATAAATTACAACCTTGGACTCTTAGAGAGCTGCCTGCGGACACAGAGAAGTTAAATGACTTTGGCCACGGCCACCCAGCTAGCACATGTCAGAGGCAGGCCTGGACCCCAATTGTCTAAGGCAGGTCCTCCATCTACTAAACCACACTGCCTCCCAATGACAATAATTGACATTTATATTGCACTTTACAATTTACAAAGTGCTATATGCATATTACCTTATGTGATCCTCACAATCAGCCAGTTTAACCTGATTTTGCAGAAGGAACTGACACAGAGATAGGTGAAGTGATTGTCCCAAGGTCACATACTAAGGAAATGAAAGAACAGAGAATCCTGCCCTGATCTTGTGACTCCAAAACTGGTATTCTTTCCCTCACATGGTAGAGACAGTTCGGTCTACACAGAACAAGGAGAAATGGAGTGTAGGCAGTGACTTGGTTAATGAATTCTGGCTGTGTAGATGGCCCATCTGGATAATTCAAGACCAAAAGATGGATTTTAGCATGTGTGAGAAAAAAGAATTAATCTCCTTTATCGCTCCATTTTATACGGAACTTTTATTAACATGTGCTGGAGGAGGAATGGAGGATAAACTATCAACGTGTCAGCCTTTATCAGAGTGAGACTGGCAGGGGGCTGGTTCATAGATCTTCAGAGAACAATGTTAAGTTATTGCATACTATTAGGAGGGAGTATTCATTTCTCATTTGTCTGGGTTGGAAAAGCTTTCTCCATAGTATTGAGGGCTAATGACTCCAGGAAGAATAGAATTTGGGGTCCTAAATTATTAGGATTGGCTGCCTCCCAAGCCCAGATTCACCCACAATTCTCCCATTCCTGGTTTCCCAGTGTGTTGCATAAAACTCAGTTCGGAAGATTTGAAAATGCGGGGTTTGGGGTGGGGAGGGGAAATATGAAGATAGAAACAGAAG
The DNA here is from genome assembly GCF_011100635.1 of Trichosurus vulpecula. Lineage (NCBI taxonomy): Eukaryota > Metazoa > Chordata > Mammalia > Diprotodontia > Phalangeridae > Trichosurus > Trichosurus vulpecula. The sequence continues at coordinate 138,617,375 of NC_050575.1, read as the reverse complement.
AATGCTGGAAAAGAACATGGCATTTGTAAATATATAGCCATTTGATATCACATAGCCCAAGTGACAATACATATTATAAGATTTTGAAGATTTCCTCTAAATACTGTGTCAATGCAGGAAAATTTTTTCTTTCTTTAGTTTTGACAAAGTTTCTAGGAAAAGAGGAAACCTTTATGACTTTGAGCAAATCACTTCCCTGATTTGTTTCCTCATCATTAAAATGATCTTACAAGCTCATTCCAGCTCTAATTCCTACAATCCTATGAAACTACATCAATTCGATATGCTTGGCCAAGATAACACACGATTCCCAAATGAGGCCTCTGCTTTAACGAGATTAGAGAGATTTTCAGTTTCTTTACGGAATTTGTTGTGGTTGTTGCTGCAGATGGGGGTGGCATTGCGGGGAGAAGAAAGCAGGGAGAAGGTACTGGTTAGCCAGAAGGCAAGGAAAGAAGACAAATACTGATCTGACACCAAGAAATGTTTCTTTGCTTGCCTTCTGGGTAACTAATCCCAGCCCCCATCAGTGGAGACAATGTGTAACAAAGTAGGACAGGAGGTGACTGGTTCAAGTATCGATCATTTCTTACTCATCTAAAACCTTTCACCTCCCTGTGAGGAAGATGGCTGAATTTCCAACCCCCGATATTCACATGTGGAAATAAACTAGGATATAAAAAATCTGCATCCATGACAACATGGGCTATGATCTCATTTGATCTCCCAAGCTAAAGAGAGGGAGGTCTCCAGGCCATCGCTAAGGGAGAAACATCAAGGATCTAGGAACCTGGACTATTCCGACAAACCAAGGAACAGATATATACTTTGAGGCCCAAATGACCCAGAGCGATCTGTCTAGTGTCAAGTAGGCCCACAAATTATTGATTCATCACTTTATAATGGGCTGTCAGAACCTGCCCCATGTGTCCTATGTGGCCAAAAAGCCGCAAGATAAATTGTTGACATTTATAATAAGAATATGAATGCTTTGCATTATAGTTTCCAAAGAACATTTATATCCACGCTCTCTCACTTCATCTACACATCACAATAGCTTTGTGTAATGGTGAGGGCAAAGTGGCAAGAATGCTACATTTGGAGTCAAATGGGTTTGAATCCTGAGTTTCTCACCTGTATGACCTTGGACAAGTCACTTACCCTCTCTGTGCCTCAGCCCCCTCATCAGTAGAACGAAGAGCTAGATGACTTCTAAGGTCACTTCCAACTCTAATCCGTTATAGCACATTCATCTTGACAGTGTCTTTGCTTTTCCTTTTCCTCTTCTGCTAGAACTCCTTTATATGATTTTTTTTTCCATTAGAATGTGAGCTCTTTGAGGGTAAGGACTATCTTTCTTGCTGGTATTTCTATCTTCAGCACTTATCACAGTGCCTTCCACATGATAAACACTTAATCAATGCTTTACCTATTTATCTACCTACCTATCCTGTGGTCTTATAGATGAGCAAAGAAGTCGTGGCTCCAGGGAGTTTGACTGACTTGTCCACAAGGAGGCATCAAGTAAATGCTTAAGCTGGGATAAGAACCCAGTTTTCCCAACTTCCTGTCCTGTGTACTTTTGACTCTACCATGTGTCACCAGTGGCCATAGTAACTACTAAACCAGACCCTTTTATCTCTCTCTGAACTGTCAGAGGGGACCATTTTTTGGCTCAAAAAGAAAAGCCTAGCTAGAAAGTCTTTAAATTGCACGCCAACCTAGACTTAAATTCCTAAAAAAAATTCTAGAATCCAGAATATTTGAGTTAGTGGAAGACACCTCCCACACAAAAGTGATTCCCTATCATAACAGGCCCGATGAGGGATTATTTTGCCTCTGCATAAAGACCAACAATGAGGGAGGACCCAGCGCCTCTCCAGGGAAACTGCTTGGCTTTGGGGCAGCCTCAATTAGCCTCTTTGTGGTTTTCACCAGTTGTTTCAACTTTTGTCCCCTAAGAGCAAGCAGAACAAGCAGAACAAGCCTAATCCCTCTGCTAGTAGCCCTTCAAAGATTCGAAGATAGCCATCAGGCCTTCTCCACTCCAGTCTCTTCTTCATGCTAAATATCCCCAGCTCTTCAATGGATTCTCCTGTTACATGGTCTCAAGACCCTTCACTCCTGGGGCCAATATGTTCTTTGTTGGAGAGAGGACAATCACCAATTGTGTCTTCACCTGGGCAGATCTATCAGCAACGGTATTGGTGTGGTAGCAAAAGTATCCCTTCTACTTCCTGTCCTGCCCTTCCTCCCTGCTTAGTTAAACAGCTGCTGCCATCTGCTCTGAAGGTGGGAGAATTGATTCCTGGATATATCGCTCTTAAAGTTTATAAGGCATCCTGGGATGCATCAAGACCAAAGGCCCTCTATAAACAAAAGCTAATCACATCAATTATCATTACTTGATGTCAGAGAGTTCCCATTGAGGAATGATAGGACTGGAGCTGTGTCATCAGTTTTCAGATTCAGAGCTGGGATTGGAAACTACACTCACTACAGAGCGTATCTTTCCCCCACCCCTTAAACGACGAGGGGGCAGTAAAAGCCACACACTCCTCTCACCTTGGACATTTTGCAAAGTACATTTCCAAATCCTACTAAAAAAATTATCCAGTTGGGGCCAGAAGCCCCAGTACTGAATACCCCCGTGGGTGCCTACTTTCAAGCTCTTTATCCTAGCTCTCTTCTCTAGAGCATAACTATATTTATTTTAATTGACACAGGCCTTCCAATTCATATAGCTAGATTCAGCCCAAGACTCTTTCCAAGGTGTCTGGAGTTGACAAAGGCTGTTCTCCAGGTGCCGGATGAAAGCTTCTGTCTACAGCCATCAACCTGCAGGAAGAAATAAAGGGGAAGGTAAATGGTGGTCTCTTCCCCTCCCTCCCCAACTAGAATGACTTCTGATTTCCATCTTCAATTCAGATTTACTGCTATAGCAAACCCATTCACCATTCAATTCAATTCAACTTAAAATGCATCACTTAAGTGAGTACTATAAGTTAGGAACTAAGGATATAAAGATAGATGCAACAAAGGCTCAGCTCTCAAGAAGCTTAAAAGTAAATGGGGAGAAGACACATGAATAACTACCCTACAAAGGAGAGTGCATTCTACCCATGTCCATGAAAGACAGAGAAGGAAAGCTCTAGGAGAAATGTGAGGAGAGAAAGAAAGATCACGTTCACCTTAGGAAGAGAGAAGCAAAAGGAAGGCTTCTGGGAAGAGGATGATTTCTGGTCTCTTTCTGCTCTAAATCTATTGATGTATAAGGGGTGGGAAAAAATCATGGCACTTGATTTGGGCATTGAAATAAAGAACTTCAACAAGTGGAGATGTGGTCTCTGGGTCACATTTAAAGTTGCAGGGAACCCAAAAGATCCTCTCATACAACGCCTTTACTTTACAGGTGAGGATAATGAATCTCAGAGAGGTTAAATTGCTTGCACAAACACACCAGGTAGTCAGTAGCAGGGCTAGGACTTGAACCCAGGTTCTCTAACCCCAGTTCCTAAATTCCTTCCACTGTGTCCTGCTGCCTATAACCAGGCTTGGGAGGTAGCATGAGCAAAGGCATAATTGGTTGATTGGTTGTTGTCCTTTGTTCTTGAAAAGGACCAAAATGACAGCACCATGTTGGAATTAAGGTACAGTGTGTCCAAATGTGGCTGATCAGACCAATATGAGCTCAAAAGATTCTAACACAGGTCAGGCACAAATAGTCCATGCAAGCACACGGACATAGATATGGAAGAGGTAGGGCAAAAATGGAGGATTAAGAGAAGTACTGTTTGTCTGGAATGAAGAATATGGAAAGGGTAGAAAATGACATACTGTTGGAGCAGCTTATTACCTTTGTGACCTTGAATAAATAATTTCACTTTTCTGGGTCTCAGTTTTCTGATTTGTAAAATGAGGGGGTTAAACTAGATGGAGCCCGAGGTCTTGTCCAGCTTTAATCTATAAATTTATGATCCCATTTGGAGATGTTATAAGGGACTTGAATGCCAAATTGAGGGGTTTATATTTAGAAAATGGGGAGATGTTTCATATTTGTAAAGAGAGGAGAATATGATCAGAGTGATACATTGGTGAACTTGTTTAAATAGTGTGGGGGTAGAGAAGATGGGGAGAGATCTGAGGAAGTCAGACAGTATAGGAGGCCATTACAATAGTGATAGAAATAAGTCCTTAACTATAACATTGAGAGTATAGGTGAGAAGAGAGGTTAAATTCAAGAGATATTGGAAAAGTTGGATATTGGATTTATGGGTTGAGGGGACATTCAAAGATAACTTCAGAACCTGAAAGAGTACGAAGAGAATGGTTGCAGTGATTATCTAGTAAGCAAGTGTGGTTTCATCTATGTTCGGTCACTGCCTAACAGTCAGACAGAGGTAATAGAATGACTGCTTAGGATGGAAGAAATGTTGTTAGCTAACATCAGAGAAGGAAGAACTGCTTGATTCATATTTTTTTGTCTGTTTCTTCTCCAAGGAGACTGATCTTTAGACTTACCAAAGTGATCTTCCTAAAACACAGATCTGACCATGTCACACACTCCAACCCCCATCCCCCATCTCCCATCCCCCATCCCCCAACCCCTATCCCCCATACTCCATCCCCTACAGGATCGAATATAAAATCTTCTGTTTGGCATTCAAAGCCCTTCATAGCTCCCTTCACTCTCACCCCGGCACATTTCCAGTCATCTCGCACTTTACTCCCTTCATTCTCATGGTCTCTTTGATCCATCCAGTGACATTGACCTTCTTGCTATTCCTCACTCAAGACACCCCATCTCCAGACTTCAGGAACTTTCACTGGTTGTCCCCCATGCCTAGGATTCTCTGCCTCCTCATCCCCATCTCTTGGCTTCCCTGGCTTCCTTCAAATCCCAGCTAAAATCTTACTTTGGTGAGAAGCTATTCCAATTCCCTGTGAGAAAGTTTGCCAGTTCCTCTTAATGCTAGCACCTTCCCCCGTGATTCATCTCCAGCGAATCCTGCATGTAGCTTGTTTGTACATAACTCCTTGCATGTTCTTCTCCCAATTAGAATGTGAGCTTCTGGATAATACTTTTTTTGTTTGCTTGTTTTATTATTTTGTTTTTGCCCCTTTTTTGTAATCCCACCATAAATGCTAAGGCACAGTGCCTGGCACATAAATATTTAATAAATGCTTGTTTATTTGACTTCTCTTGAAAGAACACAACAGGAATAACTTACAGGGGGCTGTTACTAGAGACAAGAAAGGAGATAGCAAGAGCGGACCCAGCTGTTCTTGATTAGTTCACACATTTGACCCAGATGAACTACATTTTGGGAGTACTGAAAGGACTGTGAATTCTGAGCCACTGGGAATGATCTTTCAAAGACCATGGAGAACAGAAGAGATTAGGTATGATAAAACTGGAGAACGGCAAATGTCCTGATATTCAAAAATGGGAAGAGAATAGTCTTTGAATTATAGGCCAATGGACTTGACTAAAATCCTTGGCCAAATTTTACATCACTTTATTAAAAGGATGGTTAGTGAATATCTAGAAAGGGAAGCAATAATCAAGAGCAAGTTATGCCAGACTAGCTTTATTTCTTTTTTTTTTTTAACCATGTTAGTACACCATCAGATCAGAAGAATGGTGAAGATTCAATTTACCTAAATGTAATTTTTATCTGATCAATTTTTTGAATTAAATTTTTATTGATGCCTTTTGTTTACACATCGTAATTCATTTCTGAATATATCCCTTCTCTTTTTCTCTACCCCATGAGCTATTTCTCACAACAGATTTTAAAGGAAGAAAATACAGCCACTCAGCAAGATCAGTCAACATTGACCATGCCTAACAGTAATCCACACCTATTTTCCCCTTCTCTGCAACAAGGGAAATTGGTACATTTTCTCAATTCTCCTCTAGGGCCAAGTTTGGTTCTTATAATTATATAATATTTTGTTTCATTTTATTATTCTATTTAAGTTGTAGTAGACATTGTATATGCTGTCTTCCTACTTCTGACTTCGTTATTCTTTAGTTCATGTGTCATTTCATGCTCGTGAAAATTTTTCCTATTAATGCAGTGCAGTAATATTTCAATAAATTCATGTACTACAATTTGATTACCCATTCCCCAATTTGCAGAGGTCTACTTTATTCCTAATTCTTTGTTACCACAAAAAATATTGCTATGAATATTTTATTATATACGGCACCTTTCTGCTTTTTACCTCCTAGTAGAATATTAGCAATGTAATCTCTAATTTAAACATTTCAGATATTCAGTCAAGAAGCAATAATTTAATTTATGGATATTCAGTTAAAAAAACAATAATTCTAAGTTGCTTTCCAAGATGGTTAAACTAATTAATAGGTCCAACAAGAGTACATAAAGTGTGTCAATCTTTCTACAATCCCTCTTGCATTAAATATTTACATTTTGGTCATCTTTACCAATTAGGCTAGATATGACATGAAATCTCATAGTCATAATGTTTTGCATTTCAGTTTTTACTGATTTTGAGCATCTTTCAAGCAGTTGTTAATAGATTGCAATTATGTTTGTTTGTATCCTTTGACTATTTCTCCAAAGGAGAATGGCAGACTTCCAGTGGCAGAGCCAAATTGGCAGAGTAGAGAAAGAAGTCAACTGAGCCCTCCCAATATTGTCCTTCAAAGAACTTCAAAATAATGTCTCAAATAGAATTCTAGAGTGGGATAGACAACAAAAAGTCAGAGTGAGACAGTCTTCCAGTGTAAGACAGGAGTTTGGAGTAAGAGATGTATGACATGATAGTGGAGACTGGCCAAGAGCCCACATGGATGAAATACCAGTGATAGGACTAGATGGTAGGGACAGAAACAGCATCAGCTTCAGGATCTGGCAACTGTCAGAAAGAGGCTACAGGGGACACTGTGTAGCACAGGATGCAGGACTAGATGCCATTGGGCAACTCCATTGCTTATACCTACTTGTCATGGTGAGAGGGCAAGGAGGAGTACTTTCAATCAAGAGGGAGTGAAAGCCCCAAGGAACAATATCACTTTAGGTCCCAAGGGATCAGGGACCCTGAGTCAAGGGCACTTCATAGGTAAGGAACAAAGTGTAAAATAAGGGAGAAATGACCATATGTCTCCCCAGATCATATCACCTTAGAAGCATGAAATACTTCCAAACCCACAGAACTAGCTCTGAAAACATAAGTGCAAAAAAAAAAAAAACCTGAAGCTTGAGACAGTGCCCCTCCACCCACACCCACTCCTCCATGCCAGGAATAGAGCCCAACAGTAACATAAAGTTCCAAATCAAGAAATAGGGTGTAAAAATGAGCACACAAAAAAAGACCCTAACCATAAAAATCTACTATGGTGACAAGGAAGATGAAAACACAAATTCAGAAGAAGACAATAAAGTCATAATGGCTATAAGCAAAGTCTCAAAGATAAGTGTGAATTGGACACAAGTCCAATAAGAATTCCTGGAAGAACTAAAAATCATTTTCAAAATCAAATAAGAGTGATAGAGGACAAATAGGCAAATAAATGAAAGAAAAAGGAGAAAATTCTTTAAAGATAATTAGTAGCTTTGTAAAAGAGGCACAAAAATACTGAAGAAAATAACACTTTTAAAAAACCAAATTGCCCAAATGGAGAAAGAGGTCTAAAAATTAACTGATGAAAATAGCTCCTTAAAAAACAGAATTGGCCAAAATGGAAAAAAAGCTCTTTGAGGAAAATAATTCCTTAAAAAATAGAAACTAAGGACTCCATGAAACATAAAGAAACAATAATACAAAGTCCAAAGAATAAAAAAGTAGAAAAAATGTGACTTCAAAAGTAGTTTAAGGAGAGAGAGATCATTTAAGAACTACTGGATTATTGAAAAGCCATGATAAAAAAGAACCTAGATATCATATTTCAAAATATTGCCCAGGAAAACTGCCCAGAAATCCTTAAACTGGAGGGTAATAAAAATTGAAAGAATCACCTGATAATCACCTGAAAGAGATCTCAAAATGAAAACTCCTAGGAATATGATAACCAAATTCCAAAGCTCCCAGGTTAAAGAGAAAATACTTCAAGCAGCCATAAAGAAATCATTCAAATACTATGGAGCCACAGTCAGGATCACACAAGATTTAGCAGCCACTATTAAAGAAGCAGAGGGTTTGGCATATGATGTTCTGGAAGGAAAAAGAGCTGGGATTAAAACTAAAAATAAACTGCCCAGCAAAGCTAAGTATGAGTCTTCAAGAGAAAAAAAAATGGATATTTAATGAAATAAGAGACTTTCAAGCATTCCTGATGAAAAGACCAGAGCTTTGTAGAAAATTTGACTTTCAAATATTTGACTCAAAAGAAGCATAAAAAAGTAAACATGAAAGAGAAATAATACCTTTCTATATGGGAAGATGATACATGTATCTTTTAAGAACTTTATTAGGGCATTTAGAAGGATTCTACATAGAAAGAGGCTGTGTGAGTGAATCAGTTATACTGGGATGGTGTAAAAAATAGATAGTTGAAAAAGAAAAGGGGAAATAAGAGGAAGAATGGGGAAAATTATCTCATGTAAAAGAGGTATATAAGGAAGATGTTTTATATTGGTGGGGGAAATGACAAAATACACTTTAAAAGAAGGGCAGGATAAAAAGAATGTTAAACATAAAAAAATAGGATGGAGGAAAATGCACAGTAATGTGCATTTGAATGTGACGTGATGTGAACATGAATGGGATGAACTCACCTATAAAACAGAAACAGATAGTAGAATGGAATAGAAATCAGAATCCATCAATATATTACTTACAAGAAACACACTTGAAATAGAGACACACAGAGTTAAAATAAAGGACTGGAGCAGAATCTATTGTGCTTTAATTGAAGTTGAAAAAGACAGGAGAAGCAATCATGATCTTAGACAAAGCAAAAGTAAAAATAGACCCAATTAAAGGGGATGAGCAGGGAAACTGCATCTTGCTGAAAGGCCAATGAAGTAATACCAATACTAAACGTATATGCATCAAACGACACGACATCTGAATTCTTAAAGGAAAAGTTAAATGAGTTACAGAAAGAAATGGTAAAACTACTAGTGGGGTACTTCAACTTTCCCCCTTTAGAGCTAGATAAATCTGACCTTAAAATTAATAATAAAGAAGTCAAGGAGATGCATAGAATCTTAGAAAATTTTGATATAATACACCTCTGGAGAAAACTGAATGGGAATAGAAAGAAGCATACCTTTTTCTCAACTGTACAGTGCACCTTTAAAAAAACCTGACCATAAATTAGGGCATAAAAACCAAGTGCAGAAAAGCAGAAATATTAAATGCATCCTTTCCAGACCAAAATGCAATAAAATTACATTTAATAAAGGGCTATGAAGCATAGATTAAAAGTTAATTTAAAAACTAAATAATTTATTCCTAAAGAATGAGTCAAAGAACAAATCATAGAAATAATTATTTCTTTAAAGAGAATGACAACAATAAGACAAACCTTCTAAAATTTGTGCGATGTAGCCAAAGCAGTACTTAGGGGAAAATTTCTATCTCTTAATGCATGCATCAATAAAAGAGAGAAAAAAACAGCTCAATGAATAGGGTGTGCAACTAAAAAAAAATTAGGAAATGAACAAATGTAAAATCCTCAGTTAAACTCCAAATTGGAAACCCTGAAAATCAAAAGAGAGATTAATAAAATTAAAAGTAAGAAAATAATTAAACTAATAAATAAAACTAGGAGCTGGTTTTATGAAAAACAAAAAAGTAGATAAACTATTGGTTAATTTGGTAAAGGAAAAAAAAGAAAGAAGAAAACCAAATCACTAGTATCAAAAATGAAAAAGGTGACTATACCACCAATGAAGATGAAATTAAAGCAATGATTAGTTTTTTGCCCAATTATATACCAATAAAACTTCTAGTCTAAGTGAAATGAATGAACCTTTATGAAAATATAAAATGCCCAGATTAACAGAAAAGGAAATTTAAATAATCCTATCTTAGAAAAATAAATTGAACAATTTATCAATGAGGACTCTAAGAAAAAATTCCACAGGACTAGGTGGATTCACCAGTGAATTTTTACCAAATATTTAAGGAATTATTAATCTCTATACTATATTAACTATTTGGGAAAATAGTGCAAGAGACTTACCCAATTTCTTCTATAACAAAAATATGGTACTGATATCTAAACCAAGAAAGTAAAAACAGAGAAACAAAACTATAGATAGACCAGTTTCCTAAATGCATATTGATGCAAAAAAATTGAAATAAAAAACTAGCAAGGAGTTTACTATAATATATTACAAAGATCATACACTATGACCAGATGGGATTTATATCAAGAATGAAGAGCTGGTTGAATGTTAGGAAAACTATCAGCATAACTGACCATATCAATAACAAAAACAACAAAAATCATATAATTATCTCAATAGATACAGAAAAAGCCTGTGATGAAATACAACACCCCAAAAGCATAGAGATCTATGGAGCATTTCTTAAAGTGATAAGTAGTATCTATCTAAAACCAAGAGCAAGAATTATCTGTTACGGGTATAAACTTGAAGGCTTCCCAATAAGATCAGGAGTGAAGCAAGGATGCCCATTATCACCCCTATTGTTCAATATTGTACTGGAATGCTAAGCATAGCAGTAAAAAAGGAAAAAGAAATTGAAGGAATTAGAATAGGCAATGAGAAAATAAAACTATCACTCTTTGCATATAATACTTAGAAAATGCTGCAGAATCAACTTAAAAACCCATTGAAACAATTAACAACTTAAGCAAAATTTCAGAATATAAAATAAAATCACATAAACCATCATTATTTCTTTATACTATCATCAAAACCCCACAACAAGAAATAGAAAAATAAATTCCATTTAAAATAAGTTCAGACAGTATAAAATACTTGGGAGTCTACCTGCCAAGACAAGCCCAGGGATTATATAAACTCGGTTACAAAACACCTTTCACAGAAATAAAGAAAAGTCTAAACAACTAGAGAAATATTAATTGCTTAAGAGTAAGCTGAGCTAATATAATAAAAATTGTAATTGCACCTAAATTAATTTAGTTATTTGGGGCCCTACCAATCAAACTACGAAAAATTATTTTATAGAGCTAGAAAAAATAATAACAAAATTCATCTGGAAAACCAAATTTCAAAAATATCAATGGAATTAATTTTTAAAAAAAAAAGGTTTAAGAAGGCAGCCTAGCAGTCCCAGCTCTCAAACTATATTATAAAGCAGCAATCATAAAACAATCTAGTGCTGGATGAGTTGATAAGATTAGGTACCCAATATACCATAGTTAATGACCATAGTAATCTAGTGTTTGATAAACCCAAAGATCCAAGGTTCTGGGGCAAAAACTCATCATTTGACAAAAATTGCTGGGATAGCTGAAAAGCAGTTTGACAGAAACTAGGCATAGACCAACATCTCACATTGTATACCAAGATAAGGTCAAAATGGATAAATGGTTTAGACATAAAGGGTGATATCATAAATGAGTTAGGGGAGCATGGAAATTTTTACCTGTCAGATTTATGGATAAGAGTTTATGGGGCAGCTAGGTGGCTCAATGAGTAGAGCACTGGCCCTGGAGTCAGGAGGACCTGAGTTCAAATCTGGCCTCAGACACTTGACACATGTACTGGCTGTGTGACCTTGGGCAAGTCACTAAACTCTGATTGCCCTGCCAAAAAAAAAAGGTGACTTTAAAAAAAGAAAAAAAAAAAAGAAAAGAGTTTATAACCAAATAAGAGATAGATGAGACTATCAGAAATCAAATTGGTCGTTTTGATTATATGAACTTAAAAAGTTTTTACACAAACAAAACTAAAACAGCAAAAATTAGAAGGAAAACAAGAAACTGAAAAAAATTTATAGCAAATTTGTCTGATAAAGGCCTCATTTCTCAAATATGTAGAGATTTTAGCCAAATTTATAGAAAAAAAGAGCCATTCCCCAACTGATAAATGATCAAAGGATGTGAACAGTAAATGTTCAGAAGAAGAAACCAAAGCTTTCAACAGCCACATGAAACAATGCTGTAAATCACTACTGAGTAGAGAAATACACAGTCAAACAACTCTGAGATATTGCCTCATACCTATTAGATTACCTAACATCACAGAAAAGGAAAATGACAAATGCTGCAGTGCGTGTGGAAAAATTGGGACACTAATGCACTGTTGGTGGAGATGTTAACTAGTCCAACCTTTCTGGAGAATAATTTAGAATTATGGACAAAGGGCTTATAATATACCCTTTGACCCAGAAATACCACTACTAGATCTATATCCCAAAGAGATGGGATAAGGACCAATTTGTAGAAAAATTTTATAGCAGCTCTTTTTCTGGTGACAAAGAATTGGAAATCTAAAAGATTCCCATCAATTGGTGAATGGCTGAACAAGGTGTGATATATGATTTTGATAGAATACTATTGTGCTATAAGAGACAACAAATAGGAGGGTTTCAGAAAAATCTGAGACTTACATGAACTGAAGTAAAGTGAATTGAGCAGAACCAGAACATTGTACCCAGTAAGGAGAATCTTATACAATAAGCAATTGTAAATGACTTAGCTATTCTCAGCAATACAATGATCCAAGACAATTCCAAAGGACTTAGGGTAAAAAATGCTTTCCACCTCTAGAGAAAGAACTGATGGAATCTGAATGCAAATCAAAACATACTATTTGCACTTTATTTTTTAGTGTTTTTTTTTTCTTTTTAGGTCTGTGTCTTCTAATCTATATTAAATTGCTTGTTTTCTCAAGGAGGAGAGTGGAACAGGTAGAAAAGGACAAAATTTGGAACTCCAAATTTTAAAAAAGGAATCTTAAAAGTTGTTTTTACAAGCTATTGATAAAATTGTAAAAAAAAAATACCATAGTGCTGTAAGAAACGTTGAGCAGAATGGTTTCAGAAAACCCTGGAAAGACTTATATGAACCTCTGCAAAGTGAAGTGAGCAAACAACGTGGACATTCTACACGATAACAGCAATATTGTAAGGACAATCACCTATAAAATGCTTAGCTAATCTGATCAAGAAAATGGTCCAAGACAGTTCCAAAGGACTTGTGATGAAAGATACTATCTACAGATCCAAAGAAACAATCTATGAACTCTGAATGCTGAGTGAAGCATACTTTTTTTAACTTTTTATTACTTTATTTTGTGTTTTCTTTCACAACATGGCTAATATAGAAATAGGTTTTGCATGTCTTCACATGTATAGTGAATTTAAATTGCCTGCTTTCTCTTGCCTTCTTTTTTCCTTTTTTTAGTTGTACCAAACAGTTTTAATGATTATTGCTTTATGATTTGACTTGAGGTATGGCAGTGCTATTTTCCTTTTGTTCTTACTTTTTTTATTCTCCTTGATATGTAGAACCTTTTTTCTCCAAATGATTTTGTTATCATTTACTTTCATATAGTGCTCCCTTAATAGTTTGGTTGGTAAATATATAAAATCATATTTAAATTAATTTAGGTAACATTATCATTTTTATTATACTAGAGTGACCTAACCATAAGCAATGCATATTTAAGTGGTTATTTTTTAAGACTGTTCTGTAATTTTTAATGTCTTGAGTATGTTTTAGTTGATTTACTCTGACTTATATCCATACATACACACACACACACACATATATATATATATATATATACATACATATATGTGTATATAATTTTGAATTCAATTTCACTTCTATTATTTCCTTCTGGATTTTGTTATTGCTGTGTAGAAATCTTATCAATTTTTATGTACTTATAGTCTATCCTGCTACTTCACTATAGCTATTGTCTAAATTATTTTCTTTGCTGATTCTCTAGTGTTGTCTAAGTAAACCATCATGCCATCTGCAAATATGACTACTTTTCTCTTTATTTTGCTAATTGTAACAACAATGTTGCTAGCAGCTGCTGTGGAGCTGAAAGACCAACAACGAGAGCACACAGGAGGGCTGCTAGCACAGGTTCTTTCATCTGCTTTTCTAAGAATAGCAACATTGAGGGGTTTACAATCTCACTTTAATTAAATATACATATATCATTCACTTAGTTCAAGGGAAAAAGTCAGCACCCTGAATTTCAGAGAGAATACAAACAGAAATTACAAGCATACATTCTATAAACAGAACAAACACAAATCAGTAGACAGGCTTCTATCTGTCTATAGCAATACATACAGTTACCAGAGAGAGAAGCACCAACATGTGGGTTTTCAAAGCCAATCTCCATGATGGCTACCTACAGTCTTGTATGGTCAAATCACACAACACTCTTCCAGTGAGTGACAGCCCCAAAGTAAAATGCCAACCATGGATCTTATATACCCTTCTCAGGGTCAGAGGGTGTCACTACCATGCAACTCAAACCTGTGTGACCTATGCTTTCTTGTGACTTAAATGCTTTTTCAGGGTCAGAGGGCATCACAACCATGTGACTCAAACCCATGTGAACTAGGCTTTCTTGTTAATTAAGCAGGTCATCAAAGACTCTGGATCCAATCAAAGACTTTTGACTGAAACAAAGGCAAGACTCATCAAAGGCACTTGATTCCTTTAGTGCTGAGAAGCACTCCTAAACAAAAAACAAAGGCAAAAAGTCCCACCCTGCTTACCGGCACACTAATATATGTCTTTAATTTCTTTGGCTGATTTTCTTGCTAATGTATCTAGAATTTTGTCAAATAATAGTGTGGAAAGGAGACAGCCATGCCTTTCTCCTCTATTATGGGAAAACTTCTATTGCTTCCCAATTACAGATAATGCTATTAATTTTACATATCTGTTTTTATTATATTTCTTGTATTTTTAACATAAATAAGCATTATATTTTGTCAAAGGACTTTTCTGCATCTATTGATGTAATCAAGTAGTTTGGAGTATTTTGTTTCTAATTAATTATGTTACTTATTTTCTAATATTGAACCATTTTTTATATTTCTTATTTTATTATTTAATATTTTAGTTTTCAACATTGATTTCAACAAGATTTTGAGTTACAAATTTTCTCCCCATTTCTACCCTCCCCCCCACTCCAAGATGGCATATATTCTGATTGCCCCATTCCTCAGTCTGCCCTCCTTTCTGTCACCCTACTCCCCCCGCCTCATCCCTTTTCCCCTTACTTTCTTGCAGGGCAAGATAGATTTCTATACCCCATTGCCTGTATATCTTATTTCCCAGTTGCATGTGAAAACAGCTTTTTTTTGAGCATTTGTTTTTAGAACTTTGAGTTCCAAATTCTCTCCCTTCTTTCCTCCACACCCACCCTCCTTGAGAAGGCAAACAATTCAACATGGCCACACATGCATCATTACACAAAACTTCTGTAATAGTCATATTGTGAAAGACTAACTATATTTCCCTCCATCCTATCCTGCCCCCCTTTATTCAGTTTTCTCCCTTGACCCTGTCCCTTTTCAAAAGTGTTTGGTTTTGATTACCCCTCCCCAATCTGCTCTCCCTTATATCATTCCCCCTCTCTTATCCCCTTCCTCCTACTTTCCTGTGGGGTAAGGTACCCAACTGAGTGTGTATGTTATTCCTTCCTTAGGTCAAATCCGATGAGAGCAAGATTCACTCATTCCCCCTCACGTGCCCCCTCTTCCCTACCAATAGAACTGCTTTTTCTTGCCACTTTTATGTGAGATAATTTACCCCCATTCTATCTCTCCCTTTCTCCTTCTCAAAATATATTCCTCTCTTGCCCCTTAATTTTAGTTTATTTTTTTAGATATCATCCCTTCATATTCAACTCACCCTGTGCCCTCTATCTATATATATATATGTATATTCCCTTCAACTACCCTAATACTGAGAGAGGTCTCATGAATTACACATATCATCTTTCCATGTAGGAATGTTAACAAAATGGTTCAACTTTAGTAAGTCTCTTATGATTCTCTTTCCTGTTTACCTTTTCATGCTTCTCTTGATTCTTGTATTTGAAAGTCACATTTTCTATTCAGCTCTGGTCTTTTGACCAAGAACGCTTAAAAGTCATCTATTTTGTTGAAAATCCATATTTTTCATTGGAGTATTATACTCAGTTTTGCTGAGTGGGTGATTCTTGGTTTTAATCCTAGCTCCTTTGACCTATGGAATATCATATTCCAAGCCCTTCGGTCCCTTAATGTTGAAGCTATTAGATCTTGTATTATCCTGCTTGTGTTTCCACAATGCTTAAATTGTTTCTTTCTGGCTGCTTGCAATATTTTCTCCTTGCCCTTGGAACTCTGGAATTTGGTGACAATATTCCTAGGAGCTTTCTTCTTGGCAACTTTTCCAAGAGGCACTTGGTGGACTCTTTCACTTTCTATTTTACCCTCTGGTTCTAGAATATCAGATAAGTTTTCCTTGATAATTTCTTGAAAGATGATGTCTAGGATCTTTTTTTGATCATGGCTTTCAGGTAGTCTGATAATTTTTAAATTATCTCTCCTGGATCTATTTTCCAGGTCAGCAGTTTTTCCAATGAGATATTTTACATTGTCCTCAATTTTTTCATTCTTTTGGTTCTGTTTTATATTTTCTTGATTTCTCATAAAGTCACTAGCCTCCACTTGCTCCAATCTAATTTTTAAGATGGTATTTTCTTCAGTGGTCTTTTTGACCTCCTTTTCCATTTGGCTATTTCTGCCTTTCAAGGCATTCTTCTCCTCATTGACTTTTTGGAGCTCTTTTGCCATTTGAGTTAGTCTATTTTTAAGGTGTTATTTTCTTCAATATTTTTTGGGTCTCCTTTAGCCAGTCATTGACTTGTTTTTCATGATTTTCTTGCATCACTCTCATTTCTCTTCCCAATTTTTCTTCTAATTCTGTTACTTCCTTTTCCAAATTCCTTTTGAGCTCTTCCATGGCCTGAGACCAAAACATATTTTTCTTGGAGGCTTTTGATATAGGTTCTTTGACTTTGTTGACCTATTCTGGCTGTATGTTTTGATCTTCTTTGTCACCAAAAAAAGATTCTATAGTCTGAGTCCTTTTATGCTGCCTGTTCATGTTCCTAGCCAACTACTTGACCCTTGAGCTTTTTGTCAGGGTATGACTGCTTGTAGAGTAGAGAGTACTTTGTCCCAAGCTTTAGGGGCCTTGCACTGTTGTTTTCAGAGCTCCTTCTACTCCACAGTCACCACAAGGTCTGCCACACCAGCACTCCTCCTCCCCCAAGAACTGTGAACCAGGACTGCGACCCAGATTCAAGCAGGGCAAAGCAAGAGAACCATGTCTCTGTGCCAGCAAAGCTCTCCCTGCACTCCTGCTCTGATTGCTGCTTGATTCCTCCCACCATGTGGGCCAGCAACTCTAGAAGCAGCCTCCACTGGAGCTCTAGAAGCAGTTGCAGGAGCATCATACTACTGCCACTGCACCATCTCCACAGCCTCTGGGGCTGGGGCTGAACCACGCACTTCTCTCACCCAGATCCAGCAGTTTTTCCATTAACTTGCTCTGTTGTCTTTGGTGTTTGTGGGTTGAGAAGTCTGGTAACTGCCACAGCTCAGTTATTCATGGCCCTAAGGCCTGCTCTTTCCAACTCCCAGGCTGGTCAGTCCTGGCATGGCCCATGCTGGGCTGCACTCTGCTCCCAGCAAGGTGTGATAGACCCCTCCCAGTGACCATCCAGGCCATCTTGGGCTGGAGACTGTTTCCCTCTGTTATTTCATGGGTTCTGCATCTCTAGAATTTGTTCAGAGCCATTTTTATAGGTGTTTGGAGGGATTTGGGGGAGAGCTTAAGTGAGTCCTTGTTTTCCAGATATCATCTTAGCTCCACCCTCAACTGAACCACTTTTTAATCCCTACTATAAATCAAATTTGGTCTATGTGTGTGAGTGGGTACATGGTATGAACATATACCTATGCAACCCCCACACGATAACAAAATTTATATATACACGGATGTTTTTATAAATCTATATAAATACACATAGCTGTATACATCTATGTGTGTCTATTTATCTCTATAGTCTTATTGTAAATACTTTATTTAAAGATTTTATATCAATATTCATTCATAATGTTGCTCTATAGTTCTTTTCCTTTCTTTGATTTATCCCTCCCTGGTTTAAATATTAGAACTATATTTGTCTCATGAAAGCAAGTTGCTATAGTGTTTCATTTTGAAGAATTATTTGTGTAGCATAGCATTAATTTTTCATTAGAGTTACAACACCATCCAGCTGTTAAGTATATCAGGACCAGTTTTTTTTCTCTCCCTTTGTTAATTAAAGATTTTGTTTAATGAAATTTTCTCATATTGGTTTGGTTATGATTTCTATTTCAGATTCTGATAATTAAAGTACTTTGTATTGCAGAAAATCATTGATTTCTTTTAAATATATATATATATATATATATATATATATATATATGTATATATAATGTGTATGTACACACATATGTTTGTGACCAATATTTTTTATTTCTTCTGATTCATGATTGCACCTTATTAATATTTTATTTTCTTATTATCAGACTCTCCAAAGATTTATCAATATTTTTGTGTTTTCAAAGAATCAGTTTGTAGTTTTTAAAATATTTTCTATAGCACTTTTGTTTTCTATTTTATCTTTCTCTGTCAATTTTTGTTTCCTCTTAGGAGTTTATGTTGGATTTACTTGTTGATTTTCTAGGTTTTTTTTAATTGTACACTCAGTTTTTTAGTCCTATTTTTCTATTATGTTGTTAGAGACATATTTTTTTCCTCTAAGGCCTCCTGTTGTTGCATGCCAGAAATATTCATGTCTTTTTTTCACTCACATAGTTATTTATTGTTGCATAGATTTCTCCTTTTACCCATTTGTTTAAGATATCATTATTAAGTCTCCATTTGGAGCTGCTTTTTTTTTTGCTTGTGCTTCCTATATTAATTCCTATTTTTTATTATGACCTACAAAGAATGTGTTTCATATCTCTCCTTTTTACATGTATTTGTGATTCCTATGTGCTACATAGCACATGGTCTATTTTTGCATAATTACTTTGTAGTATTGTGAAATATGTATATTATTTCATGTTCCCATTCAGAAGATGTGGGTATTTTTCAGTTCTTTCTTCAACAGTTTATTCAGTTCTATATTTTCTTACTTGTTTTTCTTTTAATTAGGCTTCCCAAGGTCTGATAAGAGAGGCAGTAGAGTCTCCTACAATTATTGTACTTCTATATGTCTTTTAATAATTCAGTTGAGTTTTCCTTTCTGAATTTAGATGTTATATCATTTGATACATATTTTTAGTATTGATATTATTCCAGCATTATATTTAAGCAAAATTTTTATTTATATTTTTTATGTGTGGAATTTAAACATTTGCTTTGTTCATTGAAATATCTGCTTTTTAAAAGTCACTTAAGCCATATTAAATGTGGTTACAGCCTCTCATTTTCATTGTCTGTGTATATGAATACATTAGATGTTTCTTGCATGCAACAAATTGTTGGATTTTATTTTCTTGTTACCACTCTCTTTTGTCTTATCAGACTATTAGTCCATATACAATTTTTGTTTTGATTGTGAAGTTTTTATTTTCATTCATTTGTTTATTTTTATTTGTTTTTATCCTATTTCTCTTCTAAGTTAGCACTTTGACCCCAGGATTAGTTTTTCTTACACTATATTGATCTATTCCCACAGCATTGCTCCCTATTCTCATTTATACACCCTATCCTAAGTACCTTGACTTTATTTACATTACTCATCTTCCTTCCTTCTTTCTCTTTTTTCTTTCTCCTTCCTTCCTTTTCCTTCCTTCCTTCCTCCCTTCTTTTCTTTCTTTCTCTCCCTCTTCCTCTTTCTCCTTCACTCCTTTCCTTCTTTCTTAGGGACAGGTAGGTGGTACAGTGGAGATAGTGCCAGGCCTAGAGTCAGGAAGACCTGAGTTCAATTCTGCCTTCATACACTTACTAGCTATGTGACCCTGGGGAAATTACTTACCCCCTATTTGATTCAGTTTCCTCATCTGTAAAACAGGAGTAATAATAGCACTTACCTTGCAGGGTTGTAACAATCAAATGAGTTAATAAGTATAAAATATTTAGCACAGTGCCTCACACTTAGTAAATGCTGTATGAATATTAGCTGCCACCACTACCATCATCATCATCATCATTCCTTTGCACTGCCCTTTTCCAAGGACTTTTCCACTGTTTCGTCTGTGAGACACTGAGTGGGAAACCAAAGTATTTAATTTCTTTTCCAATATTATTTCCTGGTTTTTTTCTTTGTTTAACCTTGTATGCCCTATCTTCTTTTCTTGTGGCTTTAGTTTTGCTTGCTTTTTATTTAGCACATTTTTTTCTCTGAAAATTTTGCAAGAGCAATTTGAAGAAAATAACTATTTTGCCATCTTGACAACCATATTTTGCCTAGACTTAGCAGAGCACTTGGCTATTTTTGTTGTGGAGGTGGGATGGAAATGGAGAGATAGGGTGAGGGAGGTAAGAGTAGATAATACTATGGTTAAGTGCACTCTAATTTGGTTGAATGACTGTGCCCCAAGAATCACATAATTTAGAGGCAGAAGAAAGCCCTGCATCTATCTTGTCAAGTATCTCTCTCTCTACTATAATATAGTCGACAAATGATCATCCAGCCTCTTCTTGAAGACCTCCAATGAGGAGAATCAATTAATTCTTGAGATAATTATTGAAATACATTCTACTTTTGAATATTTCTATTAGAAAGTTGTAATAACAGTTTAGATATGAAGATCTTTCCCATCCATTAATAAGCCATGGGACCTGCATATGTCACAGGAAACCTAAGTCACATGTGGTGGGAAGAGCTTGCTGAGAGGAAAAGGAAAGTGTGTCACAGGGAATGCTGAGAGAGAGAGCAGTTAGAGCTGAGGGAAAGAGCAGATGTGTGGTGGCTGTGAGGGAGTTTTGGGGAAGGCCCCAGCAGGGGCGGGAGATGGTTTTGGGATCGTGAGGCTCCATGCTGTGATATTGTGTTTTAAGTTCCTTACTGTTATGACAAAGTGGGCTTACTGGTTGTGGGAGCTGGTTGCTTGGTTATAGGATCTGGTCCTCTGGTGTCTGAATAAATGTTTTACTTCTCCTACATTCTATATGGAGAGTCTCTCATATTTGGTGATACAGAACTACATAGGCATATTCATGATTATTGTTGCTGTTGTGTTTATTGCCTCACTAAGACAAAAGCTTCCCCTGGCAACCAGTCTACACTTCTATTTGCTTCTTTTTTGGGGGGCCAAACAGAACAAGTTTAATCTATCTTCCATGTGATAGCCTTTTAAATACTTAAACATAAGTTTCATATCTATCCTATCTTCTCCCCCTACTCACTCCCCCCAATTTGTTTCTCCAGGTTAGATAGCCCTAGTTATTTAACTGTTCCTCATATGACATCTGCTCAAGACTCTTCACTATTCTGGTTTTCTTCCTTCTTAAAATATGGCAACTGGAACTAAAAACAATAATGCTCCAAATATTGTTCTGACTAGGATATAGTAAAGCAGAACCACCACATCTACATTCCTGGAAGTTATGTTTCTCTTGAAGAGCCTAAGATGGCATCACTTTGTTTGACTATTTCATCACACTACTGAGTTACACTGAAGTTTTAGTCCCCTAAAATTCCTATATACTTTTCAAATGACTATTGATCCATCCCTCTTCCTTCTTGTACTTGTGAAGTTAATTTTTTGAACCCTGGTATAAGATTTTATTTTTATGCCCATTAAATTTTATTTCATTAGATTCAACCAAATGCACTAATCCATTAGTTTTTGGGGGGATATTCACATTTTCATCCAGTATATTAGCTATCCCACTCAGGTTTTTTTTAATCTGAAAATGCAATATGCAAACTTTATATACCTTTATTCAAGTCATAGATAAAAACATTAAATAGTGTAGGGTCTAGGACAAGAACAGGCACAACTCTCTGGCAGTTATCACTAGATACATCCTTCCAAGATGATACCCACTTATCCAATCATTAGTGACTACTTTTTGAGGACATTCAACACGTTCCAAATCCATCTAATCATATTATCATCAAATACTTATCTCTCCATCTTTTCCATAAGAATAGTATGAGATACTTTATCAAATGCTTATTAAAATCTAGATAAACTCTTATTAGAATTCCCCTGATCTACTAGAATAGGCATTGATGATTTGATATCTACTTAGAAGGAAGTTTCTAGTGGAGTGCCTCTGTGGTCTGTGTTTGGCCCTATTCTATTTAACATTTCTTTTCAATGTCTTAGAGTGGTGACATGCTTAACAACTTTACATAGGATACAAAGTTGGAAAGGGTAGCTAACAAAATGGATGATTAGAATAATGGGTCTAAAATTATTGATAGACTAAAACATAAGGATCAATGTAATAAGATGAAATTAAATTGAGATAAACATGAATTTTTTCATTGGAGTTAAAAAACTTTAGTAGCACAATATGCGGAAGACATGAGTAGAAAACAATTTGTCTCAAAAATATCTGGAAGGTATAGAGTATTTCAAGTTCAGCTGAACAAAAAACGTGAAATAGACATCCCCAAAATTAATATGATATTCAGTTCCACTAAGAAATGTACAATTTCCAGGAATAAAGAGATGATAGTTCTCCTTTACTCTGTCCTGGTTGAAGCACATATGGAATTTGGGGTCTGGTCCTTACTGCTACATTTTTGGAGGGAGATTGATAATCTGTAGAGTGTCCACAGGAAGGCTATTAGGATATTGACAAGTCTTAAATCCATGCCTTTTGATGATAATTAGAAAGAACTGAGGAGGTTGAGCCTGTAGGAGGAAGACTTAGTGGTGGATGTGGTAGTTATATTCAACAATTGAATCTATCCTCTAGAAAAAAAGATTTATTTTTTTTTTTATTACCCCAGAGGGAAGAACTAGGAGTATAACTCCTTCTCTAGGGATGTTGTTTTGGAAACTTGCTTGATCAGGGGAAACAATTATGCGTGTGCCCATACCCAGAGTTCCTCAAGTTTCTTCTTGGGAGAGAAGTCACATGACAAAGGTGGTGGACAAAAAAAGAGTTGTGTCAATGATCCTGTTTCTCATATTGAGCTGGAAAGGAAAGAGAAGGGACTTTGTTTCCCCCTTCCACACAAAGCAAGCAACTGTAGGAAATTAGAAGAGGAGCAGAAGCAAAGTGCTAAGCAGTTGCGAGGAGATGCATCTGGATGGGCTAGTAAGAGTGGTCTGGGGCAGAGAGAAGATTGAGCTAGATGAGCAGCCCAGAGTGGGTGAGACTCCTGAAATCCACTTCACACCACCATTCCCTCTCTTGCTTATCTGGAGAACTGCACGGCGAAGCAGGCTTTTGTTTACCTGTCTGACAACTTTCTTTCTAGTTTGTCCTCCTATCAGTGACAGGATGGCAGAGTCAACTCCTCCTTGACTACATTTCCTATGGAAACCCGATATAACTTATGTTTAGTGTTTATTTATGTTCCTATGCTATTTGAAATTGCTAATAGAGCCTATATACGTTTACAAGTGTCAAAGACTAGTGTACCTTTTAAAATTGAGACAGAAGAAGCTACCCTAAAAGGAAGAGATTTTCCTCAGATTAAACCAAAGTAGGAATCAGATAATTAGAGAATTTCTGCAATTTTGTTAAAATCTCTGCTGATTCATATCCTAGAGTTCTTTTTCAATCTGGAGAGAATTAATGAGGAGAAAAAACCAGCAGCTGTAAGAGATGGAGGTTGGTGGATTTGTTGAGATAAACACACAGCACCTAGCCAACCTTTATGCTGGCTTATAGCACCAATGGATGGAAGTTACAAAGAAGTAGATTTAGGTTTTATGTAAGGGAAAACTTCCTAAAAAGCAGAGTTAATCCCAAAGTGCCTTTGGAGACACTGTATTTCCCCTCACTTGATGTCTTCCCAGCACAGGCTGCATGACAGCTTCTGATATGGGTCGCACTAGGATTTCTTGTTCCAATATGGGCTGAACTAGATGGCCAAAGAGATCTCTTTCTTTTCTGAGATCCTGCGAAAGCCACAGAACCAAACTCCTCCCTGGAGATATAGCTCTGCTGTGTATCTCTGCTATTTGATTTTTTTCAAACTGGCCTAAGATAGGAGGCAAGGTTAATGAAGAAAAAAAGGTCAGAATAAACAAGGAAGCTCACAAACAGTGTTATCACCTCCAGCAGCCAGGTTTTCTAGCCCCCAGACTGCAGCTGCTGCTGGAGCTGCCATTTCCACATAACCTGAGAAAAGCACTTTGCAATGTTACTTTTTTTTGCACTGACAAGTTGCAAATATTTTTTTTACCCATTTATGGGTGCAAATTAATGGGATGACAACAGACTGAAACCAATAACAACTGCTAATCTGTAAGCACAAACAAGGACGGGGAAGCTGAGAGCAGTACAGCTGTTTTGTTTTAATTGAGGAATGATTTTATGTTAGAAAAACTCAATATTCACAGCAAATTAAAAATAATGAAGTGAATTGATACCAATGATATTTTTTTTGCCTACTATCCCTTTGTAAATCTATTTCTTCACACAAATTGACAGGTCTAATTGATACATACGCTATTATTCCTCATTAGTGGCTGAATAAAATAATTCTTGATTAAATTTATTGCAATTTACCAATCCAGCACAATGTTTGCAAGCTATAAAAGTCAATCAACAGGAAACAGGGGGGAGTGGATGACATTATTACATTGTATATATTGCATACGTAGCCTACACTCCCAGAGGAGGGGGCAGAGTAAATGGGGTACTTCTTAGGAGGCCAGCATAGGGATTGGGAAATACGTCATAAAGAGAGAAACATCACCCAATTCCAATTCCCACTGGAAAATCATCCTATATATCAAACAGATGTTCTAGAACCAAGTTAGAAGCCTTGTTGGACTCTTATCCACTCTCATCGACTCTCAACAGTGCAGAGGGAAGGAGATCACCCTTCTTAATGTCTGATGGAAATTAGGTAAGGTGACAAAGATGAGTTAAGACTCTGACGATGACGCAAAGAGGCACCTAGGTCATCCCTGAATCTGGCTCTGTGTTGGGAGCCTAACCATCCCCTGTTTTGCTAATATCATAATTACACTTGGCACCCTGTTAACTTTACAGTTATTCAGGATAATATTTAGGGTAATAGCGAACCTCTTCCCCACAAGAATAATAGTCATCAGGAAAATGGGCCTTAACATGAGACATATTTGAACTGTGGCTCTCTGTTAATCATCTTCTTGATGCAGAATTGGGTTTTGCCTTTATAAAGGGGATGGAGAATACCACCACTGGCTCTCATATTAGGCATAAAACTTCAAAGGAAAAAAGTAAAATGTTGCCTCTAGGCTACAGGGAGTGGGGCAATGCTGGGGAACAAGAAGGTGTCCTAGTAAGAAGGCTATGAAAGGCTCAGGGCCTTTTTACTGTCTCTTTTTATTCTTTCTCCTAAAGGGCAAGAGAGAGAAGTCTCTATTCTTCTGCTCTCTAAAGATCCATTGGGCCTTGGACAGTATCAACTGGTACTACATTGCTATCTTCTTTATAGAGACATGAGATGCTATTTGGATTCTAGGATTATGATGTCAATTTATAGCAATTTGTGATAAATTTGCCTTTTTGTTACTGAGCTAGAAATTTGCCTCAAAAATCAGTACTTTTCTTCATTAAATACTTCTTTTCCTCTCCCTCAAGCAAATTGAGGGAGAGGAAAAATTATTTCATTATTGGGAACAAGCATTTATTAAGTGATACTATGTGCTAGGCACCGTGCTAAGCACTTCACAAATACTATTTTGTTTAATCCTTGCCACAACCAAGACAAGTTGGTACTGTTTTACAGATGAGGAAACTAAGGTAGATAAATGGTTAAGTGACTTGACCAGAGTTACACTAGGCCAGTAAGTATCTCAGGTCTGATTTTAACTCTGGTCTTCTTGACCAGGCCCGGTGTTCTATTCACTGCACCACTAGTGGCCTACAGGCTACTAAGCCAAGTCAAGTCAAGATTTACCATTACTGAAAAGATCCTGATGTAAGAGACTACAGGCCTTTAACTAGATTTGTTTCAAAAAAATGATTACACAGGGGTTTTAAAATATGTTTTATAGAGATCATTCATCTTTATGTAATGGTCATTGCTAAAAAAAATACTACTTTCCTCTTTCTTCCAGATTAAACCCTCCATTATAACAAAGAAAAACAATTAAATAAAAACACTTTATATAGGGAATGCAACTAACAAAGTATACGCTTCTTGGCCATAGTAATCCCTCTCTGTAGTGGAGGGGGAGACATACTTTATGATCTGCTGTCTAGGATCATTTCTGGTTTGTTAGTCAAATTTTGGCTTCCTTTAAAATAAAAATATTTTACTGATTATTTTTTTGTCTTTACTGTTGTAACTGGTGAAATTTCCTAACCTAATCCCTTTAGATTAAACCCTCTCATGTGACAAAGAAAAACAATTAACCAAAAATAACTAATTCAGAGACTATTTCTGAAAGGGTATACCATATTCTGTCCAACTAGACTCCCACCTCTCTACAGAGAGAGAAGATGGGCTGTATTATCTTTTCTCTGGGTATTCATTTTTTTCCTATCACTCAAAGTTCAACTCCTTTTTAGAGCTCATTTACATAGCTGTTATCATGTATATTTTTCTTTCAGCTCTATTTATTGTGATCTGCAGAAGTACAACCAAATCTTCCCACATTTTCTGAATTCCATTTTTTCTAATTTCTTACTGAGAAAGAACATTCCATTATATTCATACATAATAGATTTTTTTCTGAAATTCCCTAATATGTAGGTAGCCACTTTGTTTCCATTTCTTGGCTACCACAAAATATTGCTATCAACATTTGCATATGTTTGGATCTTTGTCTTTGTCTTTTTTTACTTGTCCATTAGTGGCACTCCTTAGTCAAAGAATATAGAGAGTTTAGTCACATTACTTGCATAATTCCAAATTGAAATTGAGAATTGTAGGGCCATTTCACAGTTCTCATAACAGGGTATCAGCATCTGTCTTCCTGCAGTCTTCCCAGCATTGACCCTTCCCAGTTTTTGGCATCTTTGCTAATTTGCACAACGTGAGATGAAACCCTTGAGATGCTCTCATTTTCACTTCTCTTACTGATAGGCATTTGGATCATGCTTTCAACTGGCCATTAATTTTTTGTACTTCTTTTTTTAAAAAAAATGTTTATTTGTGGTTTTGACATTTATTTCTTGGCAAATGGCTCCTGGTGCTACATATTTTCTAATTCCCAAAATACTTTGAATGTTACCATCTTATCAATCATTTTTAAGGCAAAAATTTACCACATTTTATTGTTCTCCTATAATTCTGTCTTCATTGATTTTACTCATGCAAAAAGTGTAAAATTCCATGTATCAAAACTGTATTATTTTTATGCTTCCTTCTATTCCTCATTTAATTAAGAATTGCTTCTTTAGCCATAGTTATGAAATATAGCTAGGATCATTTTCTTCTCTTCTATTTTTTTTAAATGATGTCATAGTCTATTTTTGTTGCGTGTCCGTTTTTCAGCTTACTGTGGGATACAGGGTAAGAAGTTGATCCAAAATTAATTTCCATTAAATTGCTTTCCAGTTTTCCCAGGAGTTCTAGTGGAACTCAATAATCCAGTCTGCCATTATGTCTTTTCCCCTCAGTAATTTAGGATCTTGGCCTTATCATTCACTAGATTGTTGGAGGTTTGCCCCATTTCTTGCTTAAATACTCTGACGTGCATAGACATAACACATGCCCACACATACACATATGTGTATATATGTCTGGATGCATTATAGAATGTATGTTGTTTATATATGTTATATATATTTGTGTTATTTACACACACACACAAACACATCATTACCAATTAATGTTGATTTTTGTATGTGTATTGTAAATAACACACATGTACACATATGCATATATATTATTTTGTATTATTCTAAAAAAAGTATCCCCCTCAATAATTTGGTTGATATAACACTAAATTAATTTAGATATTATTCTCATTTTTATTAATTTGGCATGTCCAACCATGAGCAATGAGTATCTCTACAGTTGTTTAAATCTGTTTTTTCCGTAAAAATGTTTTGTAATTGCATTTATATAAATCTTACGAATATCTGGGTAGATCAACTCCCAGGGCTACGTGGATTTTGTACTTAATTTGAGTGGAATTTCTCTTATTTTTTTCCTTTATATTTTTCTTATCCCTCCCACCTCACTCCTTTGTTGTGTTGTTGTCATTTTGTTGTTAGTACTATATAAAAACCTGATCATATAGTGGGTTTGTTTGTATACTGAAACCTTACTGTGACTATTGAGATTTCCTAAGGACATCATTATGTTGTCTGAAAATAGGGATCATTTTTTTCTCCTTTTTACCAACATTTACATTCTTAATTTTGTTCTCTTATCTTATAGCTACAACCATCAGCCTTCAAACTATATAAAATAATAATTGGGAAGATGAAGTATTTCTTTCATTCCTGTTTGTACTGCAAAAGTTTCTAGTCTTTTTTCATTGTAAACAAGCTTAGCTTTTGGTTTTAAAAACATTTTAATAGACATTTTTAAAGTCTCTTTATATGGTGGCTGGAAAGCAGGGGCTTGCCTGAGTTCCCCACCAGGTCCCTCCAAAAAACTATAAAAAATGGCTCTGAACAAATTATAGAACTGCAAAACAGCAGAGGGAAGCAGGGCTCCAGCCCAGGAAAGCCTGGATGATCGCTGGGTGAAGTCTATCATGCACAGAGGGTAAGGGAGCGGGGCCCAGCATGGGCAGTAGCAAGACCAACCAGACTAGGAGCCAGGCAGAACAGACCCTAGCTCCCTGAATCAGTGAGCTGTGGCAGTTACCAGACTTCTCAATCCACAAACACCAAAGACAACAGAGAAGGTTAGTGGGAAAAGGCTGCAGAGACAGAGTGAAAGGAGTTCACGGTTCAGCAACTGCCCCAGGGGCAGTGGGGGTGACGCAGCTACAGAACTACAGTTGCAGTTGCTTCTGGCCCCAGGCCCACCTGGTGGGAGGAATTAAGTGGCTGATCAGAGCAGGAGTGCAGAGCCTGCTGAAGATCTAAGTCCAGTCCTGGTTGGGGATTCTTGGGGAAGGAGGAGTACTGGTGTTGCAGAGCTGACTGTATAGAAATAGCTCTGAAATCAACAGCGCATCCCCTCAAGCTTGGAACAAAGTACTCTTTACTCTACAAGCAGTCACACCCTGCTAAAAAACTCAAGGGTCAGGTAAGTTGGCTGGGAACATGACCAGGCAGCAAAAACACACTCAGATTCAGTCTCAGACTTTGGAATCTTTCTTTGGTGACAAAGAAGACCAAAACATACAGCCAGAAGAAGTCAATAAAGTCAAAGAGCCTACATCAAAAGCCTCCAAGAAAAACATGAACCGGTCTCAGGCCATGGAAGAGCTCAAAAAGGATTTGGAAAAGCAAGTTAGAGAAGTAGAGGAAAAATTGGGAAGAGAAATGAGAATGATGCAAGAAAACCATGAAAAACAAGTCAAGGACTTGCTAAAGGAGACCCAAAAAATACTGAAAAAAATATTGAAGAAAACAACACCTTAAAAAATAGACTAACTCAAATGGCAAAAGAGCTCCAAAAAGCCAATGAGGAGAAGAATGCCTTGAAAGGCAGAATTAGCCAAATGGAAAAGGAGGTCCAAAAGACCACTGAAGAAAATACTACCTTAAAAATGAGATTGGAGCAAGTGGAAGCTAGTGACTTTATGAGAAATCAAGATATTATAAAACAGAACCAAAGGAATGAAAAAGTGGAAGACAATGTGAAATATCTCATTGGAAAAACCACTGACCTGGAAAATAGATCCAGGAGAGAGAATTTAAAAATTATTGGACTACCTGAAAGCCATGATCAAAAAAAGAGCCTAGATATCATCTTTCAAGAAATTATCAAGGAGAACTGCCCTGATATTCTAGAGCCAGAGGGTAAAGTAGAAATTGAAAGAATCCACAGATCACCTCCTCAAATAGATCCCAAAAAGAAAACTCCTAGGAACATTGTTGCCAAATTCCAGAGCTCCCAGGTCAAGGAGAAAATACTGCAAGCAGCCAGAAAGAAATAATTTGAGTATTGTGGAAAAACAATCAGGATAACACAGGATCTAGCAGCTTCCACATTAAGGGACTGAAGGGCTTGGAATATGGTATTCTGGAGGTCAATAGAGCTAGGATTAAAACCTAGAATCACCTACCCAGCAAAACTGAGTATCATGCTCCAAGGCAAAATATGGATTTTCAATAAAATAGAGGACTTTCAAGCTTTCTCAGTGAAAAGACCAGAGCTGAATAGAAAATCTGACTTTCAAACACAAGAATCAAGAGAAGCATGAAAAGGTAAACAAGAAAGAGAAATTGTAAGGGACTTACTAAAGTTGAACTGTTTTGTTTACATTCCTACATGGAAACATGATGTGTATGATTCATGAGACCTCAGTATCATAGTAGCTGAAAGGAATATGCATATATTTGTGTATGTGTGTATATATATATATATATATATATATATAATATGTATATATACATATATATACACATATGTGTGTTTATGTATGTATATATGTAGGTATATATATGTATATATATATATAGACAGAGGGCACAGGATGAGTTGAATATGAAGGGAAGATATCTAAAAGAAACAAAATAAAATTAAGGGATAAGAGAGGAATATATTAAGAGAGGGAAAAAGGGAGAGATAGAATGGGGTAAATTATCTTGCATAAAAGTGGCAAGAAAAAGTGGTTCTGTAGGAAGGGAAGAGGGGGCAGGTGAGGAGGAATGAGTAAATCTTGCTGTCATTGGATTTGACCTAAGGAGGGAATACCATACACACTCAATTGGGTATCTTACCCACAGGAAAGAAGGAGGAAGAAGATAAAAAAGGGGGGACAATAGAAGGGAGGGCAGATAAGGGGAGGAGGTAATCAAAAACACACACTTTCGAAAAGAGACAGGGTCAAGGGAGAAAATTCAATAAAGGGGGATAGGTTAGGAAGGAGCAAAACATGGTTAATCTTTCACAACATGAGTATTGTGAAGGGTTTTACATAATGATACGCATGTGGCCTATATTGAATTGCTTGCCTTCTTAGGGAGGGTGGGAGGGGAAGGAAGAGGGGAGAGAATTTGGAACTCAAAGTTTTAAAAACAGACGTTCAAAAGCAAAAAAAAAAAGGTTTTTGCATGCAACTAGTCAATAAGATACACAGGCAGTGGGGCGTAGAAATTTATCTTGCCCTACAAAATCAGAAGGGAAAGGGGGATGGGAGGGGAGTGGGGTGACAGAAGGGAGGGCTGACTGGGGAACACAGCAACCAGAATATATGCCATCTTGGAGTGGGTGGGAGGATAGAAATGGGGAGAAAATGTGTAATTCAAACTCTTGTGAAAATCAATGCTGAAAACTAAATATATTAAATAAATGAAATAAAATAAAATAAAGTCTCTTTATGATTATGTTTAGATTTTTAGCATGATTGTTACTTTTTGTTATTTTCTTCATTTATTGAAATAATTATGTGGGCTTTTATCATTTTATATATGATTCATTATATGAATTGTTTTCCTAATGTTAAACCACCCTTACATACCTGGCATGAGTCCAACTTAATCAAAGTGAATTATTTTTCTGCATATATTTCTGATGTTTCTTTTGTAAGAATTTTATTTAAAATTTTTGTATCAGTATTCTCTCCCTTGTTTGGGTATCAGGATCACATGTATTTCATAAAAGGAAGTTGGTAGAGTTCTTTCAAAATTTTTGAAAATAGTTTTGAAAATAGTTTTTTTCTAGCATAGGAATTTATTGTCAATTGAATGTTTGATAAAAAATCACTTGTAAATCCATTTAATCTGTCTCCCTTCCTCAATTTAGCAATTAATCTACAGCTTCTTTCATTTCTTGCCTTTCTTTTATTTTCCTCTTTAGATTCCAGTTTTTCTCTTGTGTTATTGTGTTATTTATGATTTCTATTTCTTTTTTTTCTAATTTTTCTATTTGATATGTAGCTACTCATCCATTTCCTTTGAATTCTCAGTTTTGCTGCCATATAATTTTGCATAGCCATTTCTAGAAATCCTTTTTGTCTTTCTCTATTTATTGTTAATTTGCCTTGTTTATTTTTATTTTGATAATTAGATTTTTCTAGATTTTTATATTATATTTTTATATTATTTTGTTCATTTATGCCCCAGTTTATGACCATTTTCAAAAAGTTCTATTGGATGTTGATTAATATGTATATTCTTTTATATTGTCAATCAGTAGCTGTCATATGTGAGTCAAACCCAGTTTATCTGATAATTCAATGATACATTTAAAATGTATAGATCCGTATGGAATGAAAATGAAAAGCTGAATCAAAATCTACTGTATGATAGGTATCTCTATAAAAGCAGGAATAGCCATCATGATGCCAGATAAAGAAACAGTAAAAACTGGTAAATTAAGAAAAACAAGGAAACTAAATGATTCTTAAAGGCACTTTAAACAAAAAAAATAGAATCTTGCAGTTTTGGATTATATGACTAATAAGATGGAGAAAAAGAAACTTTCTCTGATCCTTAACAGCCTCTCAAACTTCTCCAAAATAGGTATTACATTTAAGAGATAAAGCTCAGGTGTCTCCATGATGCAAAATACCAAGAATCTTAATAAG
Source organism: Trichosurus vulpecula (assembly GCF_011100635.1). NCBI lineage: Eukaryota > Metazoa > Chordata > Mammalia > Diprotodontia > Phalangeridae > Trichosurus > Trichosurus vulpecula. The sequence goes on along the minus strand of NC_050575.1, from coordinate 138,584,648 downwards.
ATAAAAATCCAATGAACTAATAGCAGAAAAGGTTAATCCCTAACCCTCTTCCCCTTATGTATTGACCACTACAGTCTGACAAGGTAACTCATGTCTTATAATGAACTCAATTCTGCCTACCCCCTACTCCTAGTGTCTCAGAAAACCAAAAAGCAAAAGCTTGCTATGGCTAGGCAAGCAGCATAGCAGTACTTTCTATAGTAACAGTATTTGGCTAGGGAGGTGAGGAACAGAGGGAACTGGGGCAAGATGTCAGTTTGTGAAGCATATGTGACATTCCACTAAGTGGAAAATAGGCTGACATCCACTTGGGGCCAATTCATACCCCCCAGAAGTCTGTTGAGGCAGAGATTGTGGCTTATGAAATATGAATTGTCAAACATGGGTGGGAGAATGCTGAAGGAGGTTTGTAGTCCAACTCCTAGGAAAATCACAATCAGAGTGGAAGGAGTCAGAAAGAGAGCAATAAGGGAACATAAGGGGTAGGGGGGAAACTGAAATTGAGAAAGAAGAGAGATGGGAGAAAAATCAATTAAAGACCTTGAGCATAAGCAGATAAACCTACAGGGAATACCTCAGTGACAGAAAGGAACCTGGCCTCCAGATCAACTAAATGAGTCTAGACATCTATGAATAAATATTGCAAGACAAAGTAAAATTTAATAGAGACCTGATGAAGTAGACTCTGTGATTCCCAAGAGAATGCCAAACCACAGCAGGATGTTTTTGAATGGTTTAAAAGAGAAATGATAATTGTAAAAGTGGAATTTGTGGCCTCTGCAGAAGAAATAATTAGTAAATCATAGCAGTGAACCCCACCAAAGAAACAAAAGAAAAAATAACTGATTTAGAATGCAAATACTGGGAAATAAAGGAAAATCTGGCAGAAAATAATCAATCAACAATAACATTAAAAGAAAACAAGCAAAAAAACAAATCTCCAAACAAGCAAAACACATATTGATCTCAAAAGAAGGAAGTGTAGAGACAACCTAGGGATTATAAGATGCCAGAACATGACAAGTTTAAAAAAAAAAACGTACACCATAATGCGAGAAATAATACAAGAAAACTTCCCAAAACTTCTGAGCACAGAAAAAATAAACTGCTAATCAAAGAAGCCTAAATCTAGGAAAAACCCTTATTCTGCAAACCCTGAGATACAGAGTAGTTCAATTTAACAGTTCCAATAACAAAACAAATTCTGTAAGAGAAATACTTACAAGTATAAAAGAAAGGAAATTCAAATAAAACAAGACTATTCAACATCTACCAGAGACTGAAGAATAATGTATCCTGAAGAGCAATGGAGTCCCAGGGTGACATATCCTAAAAACCTGAGTCTAACATTAGTGAAAAAAAATGGAAATTTGATTTTACAAAGAGACATTTGAAGTATCTCTACAAAGAAAACCCTAGCCTAAGCAAATGTTTGGTTTTCAAACACCTCAGACAACAAAAATACAAGGAAGGTAAATACGGTAACTAAGGACAACAACAAAAGAATGAGAGAAACCATGAAGAAATTTCTTTGTAAAAGTAAACAAAAAAAGAGTGAAAGTAGTCAAATAGAAGAGATAGAAAAATAGGTCTCAGAAAAATCATGGACTAGCCTCACAACATCCCACCTACAAGTGAATTAATGTTTTTCTGTGGAATTAAATTATGGCATTAAGAAAGAAAGACGTGATGTACCCTAATCAAGGTTAAGGAAAACAATGAAGGGAAAATAACTCCTGTAGTTTCTCAGGTAAAAGAGAACCTACAAACAATGGATAAAGAGGCAAAGGGAGGGATTAAAATGGGGAAAGGAAGGGTGAAATCTTGTTTCAGTGGTGAAAGTGGGTCCCACTGAAGGAACCTTTAATGGAATGAGACATATTCTTTAAATAGAGATGGGAACCTTACAAAGGTTATAATCTTGAAGAAATTTGTGTTTTGTGAGATCATTCATCTTAACAATGAGAGGGTGGGAATCAGACATCCTGGAGGCAGCCGACACTCAGAGGAGTGGGAAAGAATGGACCCGGAGAGGAGATTCCATGGCAAATTGATAAAAAAAATGACCAATAGGAGAGCAAAGGGCAGTAATGAACTGCACTATCAACAGCATAGGAAAATTGCTACCATCATACAATAAGTCTATCCTCTCTACCATCTATAGGAATTGGTATTACTAAGAGTGAGGCATGACCAAAAAAGGTTGGGGTGGGGGGCAAAGAGGCAAGACCTATAAAACAATAACATAGAAACTATCTAGAAGAGGGAACTGAAAGTAGGCAACCTAAAAACTTTAATTCCATGAGGAATGCAGCAAACAAAGAAGGAATAAGTCAAGATAAAGACCATGAGTCAAAGAAAAAAAAATTTAAGATACACATAAATGGAAAATAAACAATAAAAAGAATAAGGAAGGCCATCTTTTTTAGGAAAGAGGGCAGAAAGCAAAATTTTAAAACTAACCAACAAAATACATTGAAAGGAAGGAAAGGAATGAGCATTTACTGGATTACTTAGCTGAGAGGAAAAAAGAGACAAAGAAAAAGATAACTAGCTAAAAAGAAGAAAGAATTAATATGTTAAGCAAAATGCCAAAACTAAGAGAATATGGTTGCAAATGGAAAGAGGACAGGGCTTTAGGATAAGGAGAAAAAAAGCAGAAGGAATAAAGTTCCTTTAAAAAAATCCTAATAAAAAAAAACACTGGAGACAAATGAGGGGAAATATTAACCTAACACTCATAACCTTAAATGTGAATGTATTAAACAATCCAAAAAACAAAAAAGAATGATAAATTGGATTTTGAAAAAACCAAAGGCTCACGATCTGTTGCTTACAAGAAAATACACCTGAAAAATAAAGACATATAGAGAATAAAAGAGGAGCTAGACGAAAATTTACTAGGCATCAGGTAAATGCAAAAGAGGAGCTTCAATCATGCTATCAGGCAACACAAAAACAAACATTCACAGTAAAAAGATTAAAAAAGAAAACTATATTACTAAAGGAACTTTAGACAACAAACCAATATAAATATCAGACTTACATGCTCCAAACACCTTAGCATCTGAATTTATAGAGAAAAAAATTAGCTAAATTCCAAGACATAGACAATAATACATTAGTGGCAAGAGATTTCAATGTCCCTCTATCACTTTTAGATAATTCTAAGAGAAAGATAAATAAAAAGGAAAATAAAAATTGAACAAATTGCAGGAAAAACTGTAGTGAGAAGACATACAGTATCTTCTGAATTAGACTGCTGAAGACTATATTTATTTCTTTGCAGCACATGGAACTTTTACAAAAATTGATCATGTGTTAAGGCATAGAGATTGAAAATGAATATCAAAAAGCAGAAAGAGAAAATACACCTTATCTGGATCATAACACAACAAAAAAATATTAATCAGTTCAGGGAGTACAAACAAAAGACATAGACTTAAACGGAGACTTGACAATGAAATCCAAAATAATTGGTGGGTAAAAGAACAAATCACAGAAAACTATAATTATGTAAAAAAATATAATTATGAAATAACTTACCAAAATTTCTAGAATTCACCTAAAGCAGTATGCAAAGAGAAAATTATATCCCTAAAAATAGGCATTAATAAAATAGAAAGGGAGAGATTTAGGGAACATGTATTTTAAAAATTAGAAAGCCCAAAATAAACACGTTTTAAATAAACACAAAAGAAATTATATCAAAAATTTAAGAAGAAATAAACTAGAAACAAAAAAGGTATAGAAACAATAAAACTAAAAGCTTGTTCTTTGAAAAGACAAATAAAATTAATAAACCTTTACTTAGTTAATCTGATTTTTTTAAAAAGAGGAGAGAAAAATCAACAAAATAGCAAACAAGGTAAAATCACAACAAAACCAGAAGAAATAAAAAGAATTATCATAACCTACTATACTCATTTATATGCTACCAAAAATGAGAACAGAAAAGAAATAAAGGAATAATTTCAAAAATAGAAAATACTCTAACAAAATCAAATTGAAATCTTAAATAATTTGATATCAGAAACAGAAATTGTACTAGCTATAAAGGAAATACCAAAGCGAAAGCAAAAACCAAAACTCTTGATCCAGATGGATTCAAAGAAGAATTCTATCACACTTTTGAAGAAAAACTAGTAGCCATACTACAAAAAAATTCTCAAAAACTGAGAAAGTACCATACCACTATCCTTTTGTAAGAAAAATATAGTCCTGGGGCAGCTAGGTGGCATAGTGAGTAGAGCACCAGCCCTGGAATCAGGAGGATCTGAATTCAAATACAGCCCCAGACACTTGACACACTTACTAGCTGTGTGACCTTGGGCAAGTCACTTAACCCCAAATGCCCTCGAAAGAAAAAGAAAAATATAGTCCTACTACCTAAACCAATGAATGAAAAAGCATAGAATAAGAACCAGAGACCAATATTATTAGTGAATATCAATTTAACAATTTTTTTTAAATCTTCTCAAGCAGACTATAGCAATTAATCCAAGAAATCATTCATTATAACCAAGTGGGCTTTATACAAGGGTCACAAGGATGGTTCAATATTTGAAAAACAATAATGATACTCACATCAAGGACAAAAATCATACGAAACCATATGATTATCTCAATAGATGCTGAAAACCTTTTGACAAAGTATAAGACTCATATATGTTTTAAAAAACAACCTTATAAAGTACAGGCATAGAGGGATATTTTAATATAAAAATTATTTTTAAAAAACAAAAGCAAGTATCATATGTAGTGGAATATACTAGAAGATTTCCCAATTAAAACAGGAGTAAAATAGGATGGCTACTATCCCAACTATTGTTTATTGTAGTTCTGGAGATGCTAGCAATAGAAATAAGATGAAAGGAAAAAACTAAAGGTACAAAAATAGGCAAAGAGGAGATAAAACTATCCCTATTTTCTGATGAGATGATAGCTTACTTAGAAAATCTTAGGAATTCAGCACAGATATGAATGTATGCAATTAATAACTTCAGAAAAGTCATAGGTTATAAAATAAACTCTCAAAAATAAATAACAAACACACATATGTTAATAGCAAAATCCAAGATGCAATAATAGAAGTGGAAATCACATTACCAATAACTACAAAATGCATAAAACCTTTGGGGATCAATTTACCAAAGCACACAAGATACTTATACATGTTCAGTTGCAAAGTACTCCATAAAGAAATAAAGAAAAAGTGAGTTAAAACAATATTCAGTGCTTTTGGCTGAGACATGCAAATATAATAAAAATAACTAGACTTCCAAAGTGAATTTACAGTTTTAATGCTATACCAATCAAACAAAAGGGTACTTTATGGAACTTGATAAAATAATAGCAAAATTCATTTAGAGAAACAAAAAATCTAGAATATCAAGGGAAATAATCAAAATAGGCAGGGACCTAGGGGATCGCACTTCCAGACCTCAAATGATATTATAATGCAGCAGTCATCAAAACCATATGTTCCTGGTTAAAAAATAGAGAGATAGATCAGTGGAACAGACTAGCCAGGAGAGAATCAGCAAAATGGAGCTCAATAACCCCATTTATTCCATAAACTGGAAAGCATAAATTACTTGAGGATAAATTTCCTATTTGATAAAAACTGATAGTAACACTAAAAAGCAATCGGGCAGAAATTAAGCTTAGACCGACAACTTACACTATATTACATAATACATTTTAAATGTATATGTGACCTAAATATTAGCATCATACCATAATAAAGAGAAGCAGATCATATAGTTTTCATAGCTATTGGTAGAAATGTATTTTTAACTAAACAAAGTACAATTAATGACAATTACAAAAGATAAAATAAATAATTTAAGTTGCACAAAAACTGTACAAACAAAATTATTGTACCTAGGATAAGAAAATTAGTTGTGCTCATTTTTTCCCTTCCTTTTTTTTTGGCTTTAAAAATATTGTTATATTGGCTGGATCTCTGGGAAAGGGTGGGGAAAGATAGTGAAGAAAATTATGGGGATATAAAAACACTAAAAGACATATAAAATTATATCAAAAAATCTTCCAGCATTTTATTTTTCAGAGAATCTACTAATACAGAGTGTTGCTGTCTTTTCTTCTAACTTTTCTAGTCTGTCTAGATTTCCCGATTTATTACTTAAGAACTCTAATTTCTGTTATCTGTTTTATATTTTCACCAAAGATGTTTATTGCTTTTCTAAAATATTCTGGATGTTTTTTGAGTTATTCCAGCGTTATTTCAAAAGTCCTCGCGGAAGTCATTGTACTGTCTTGACCATTCTCAGGACGGAGTTTTATTTGTTATGAAGTACTTGTCACTGAAGTGTATTTTGTCTTTGAATTGTTGGTTCATTTGTTCTTCTGGTCAGCTTTCCTACAGCTTAATCAGATATTATGATGATTTTTATGGTATCTTTGCTCAAAATGTGCTGGCCACCGATCCTTTCCCTTCAGAAGGCTCAGCACCACTATGCCTCTCTCTTTCAACCCCAGCCACACATTCTCTTTGGCCAGTCACAACTCCCAGGCTTCCCTCATAGTTTAGAGGTGTCCAGTCAGGATACAGGAGCAAGGAGATTCCAAGTGACCCCTGGAGTAAAGTCCAGTCTCCTATACTAGTCCTATTCTTCTGGGTTCTATTTTTTTTCCTTCTCCTGGGTTTCTTTACCTGGAACCTGAGTGCTGCTCCTGAAGAGACCTAGGAAGGATTCTACAGGACCCTGCTAAGAGGGGTTTCCCAAGAAGCATTTGCAGTTGTCTCTTCTTAACTCCTCTCTCACTCCTATTGGTCCATTTCCTTCTATGTTGTAGCCATTGCATTTGACCAGTGATGCATTTCTAGTTGTTTCCCTCCCCCATTTTCTTGTTCCCTCCTTCCCTAAGATCTTCACTCTTCTACCAGCTACCTCCTTTCCTTCTTCTATTGTGTCAGGGCAGGAGAGATTCAAGGTCCCATATACTATCACTGAATTAAATCCAGGGCTGCCTTGGACAGATGCCCAAGGGGAGTAGGAAGATGGGAGTGGGGCCAGAAGAGAAGGGACCATCACTCCAGATTGATGAGGCTCCCACTCAACATGAGAGTTGGGACTCCCCCATGAGAAACTGCACAGGTTTAAATTCAAATCTATATATGCAGTAGCCACGAGTGTCCACAAGTGTCCACTTCTGCATCCAGGCAAACTGCGGAGTAGTAATGAGAGGCTTAGAAAAAGGGAGGGGTTGCACCTGAAACAATGAGCTGGCAAATTGACTGTCAGCTATTTTTCCTATAAGAACTAATTTGTAGTGGGTTCTTTTATTTCTTCTCCTGTTGATAAGTTTATTTTTTTAATTTGTGGGCTTCTTACTTGTACTATCTGGTGTGGTGGGGAGTAGCTGCCCTTAGGAAAGGCCTCATTCTGATATCATCCCAGAATTCCCCTTTGCTTTCCTTCTAGTGAGCTTTCCATTTTTAAGCAGTGTTCATTACTCTTTTTGCTTTGCTGATTTCAGTATGCATTAATTCATAAAAATCTTCCTTTATTTCTCTGAAGTTCTCATGTTTGTCATGTTTTACTGAATAATATTCCATTACATTCAAATGACATAGTGTTTTTGTCATTCCTCAATCAATGGATACAAACTTCATTTTGGTGTTTGATTGCCACAGTGTGCCGCTATGAATATTTTTGACATATTGTTCAAACTTTGGCTTATGTGTCTTTGACCTCGTTGGGGTATATGCATACTAATGAGACTGATGAATCAAAGGGTATAGGCAATATAGTGATTTTTCCTTGAATAATTCCAAATTGATATCCAGAATGCTTGAATTATTTCACATTTCCACCAACCACATATTATTGTGCTTGTCTTCCAACATTGATTCTGACCATGTTTTGGATCTTTGCCAGTTTGCATGTTGTGTGATGAAACCTCTGAGTTGATTTAAATTTTAATTTCTCTTATTAATAGGGATTTGGGGCATATTTCAACTGGCCATTTGTAAATTATAATTCCTCTTTTGAAAAATGTTTCTTTGTATTTTGACCACATAACTATTAGGAAGTGGATCTTGCGTTAATTTCCTATATATCTTGGATGTTGGTCATTTATTAGTGATATTTGATGCAAATATTCCCCTCCACAATTTCTCTTCTTTTTCTCTCTTGATTGATTTTATTCATTTGTAATACTCCTGGGTTACTCTCCCAATTTGTACCCTCACTCACGGGTTGGGTCTCCAGAGTGTAGCTGCCACTTCAGGTCCTAAGGGTACCCTCTGGAGTACCACTCCTATGCCTATAGCTCATTAGCCCTCACCAGTATGATCTCCTTTAATAATTCAGCACAAGACACAATTATCTCAAAGAAAAATGTATTTACTAAGATAACATAATGAGGAGTGGGGAGGGAAAGGAGAAAGCATTTATTATGATCCTACTATGTGCCAGGCATTGGGCTAAGCATTTTAGAAATATTATCCCATTTGATCCAGCATCTACAAAACAATACCCTCCAAAAATCATGGGTCTCACTTTCCCACAAAAATACAGTGTCCTTGGGAAAGAATGGGAATAAACTTGGAATGGTCGTCAGACACAAACATAGGAATCATATGTGGCCAAGGTAACTTACAACTCCAAAAGTGCAGAGCCCTGATGTCTTCTCTCCTCTCCTTGGGAAGTGCTCACAATGTTCCCTCTTAGGCACAAGGTCTTTGCCAGGCAGACAGTTCAGCTGAGCCCCCAGGGTATCCTTTTCTCTGTTGCTTAACTCTTAATTGCCCCAGGAGTCCATCACCAACTCTCCCCTTTGCTTGCAGGGATAATAATCCTTGAAGTTGTTTCCTGGTCTTGAGGATTTGCCTCTCTGTATCGATTTCTGTCTGGAGTGCATGTCTGTGCTTCTCACCTGTTCCTCAAATTGACTTTCCTAATTCTGGCTAGGATGTCTACTCCTGGGAGAAGAATTCTACTGCTATATGCCATGGCCAGAAATTTGAGGAAATAAGAGAGAAACCCCACCTTACCCACAAGAGTCATTTCCTTTCAGGAGACAGGTTCACCTCCTGGATAGACTCCTAGGCCACCCTAACACCAACTCTCCAACTTTCCAGTGGCTTGACTGTTCAACTCTCCCCAGGGCTTAGCTATTTAAAAACTCAAGGAGTGTGGCCAACCGTTTTTTTTTTCTTTTTCTTTTCTTGCTATCCAATGACCAGGCTCCTTTTTATTTCATTAATGAAAGGTGTTCACATTGTGCAAAAGGATCATTAGGTGTTAACACCTCATTACCATATTAACACCTCATTGTCTGTGATTATATCCTATGACTTTATCAACTGGGCTAGAGATAATGATAGAGCTGAGCATAATGATACATTCTTGAATCTCTTCAGAACTAGTGAAAAGGCTGTAGGGTGTGAGATCAGAATACAGTGGATTATTCGAAAACTTAATAACTATGTCCACTTAGGCAAGTGATATACATATATACACACACATATATAATACAGCATACAATATATGATTACATATAAGATGTTTTATGTATATATGTTGTATGTATGCATGTATACATACGTGTGTATATGGAGAGAGTTTTAATAGCTTGAAACAGCATTAAAACTTTGGGGACCCATCGTATATACTCACAAAAAAGTTAACATTTATATAAAACTTTAAAAAAGACATACAAATATTATCTTTTATCTGTGTATATGTGTGTATATTTATTAATATACACATATATTTAGGGCAAGGTATCTACACACATGTTTAGTGTTTGTATTTATATAACTATATTCTATATGCACAAATATATGTATGTATGTGTATGTATATTCACACATATATATACATAACGTGTATATACACGTAGTTATACAGCAAGGTCCTGATTAATGCCAATAATGAATCCCCTGAAGTGATCATATGCATTTGAATTCAGACTACTTACAGTTATAATGATGTACAACAAGTTTTTTTTAAAACAGTTTTATTGGGTCTAGCCCACTGGAAATACGCAGTGAATTTGAATAATTCAACCCCTTCTGGGAGATCATTATTCATCTTAATCATGTGTCACACATATACACACAAACATACATGTATATACATATATGCATGTACATGTGTATGCACATATTACACATATCTTAAAACTGTACTGAAACTTTTAGGACACGTGGTATATTTGTGCACCTATAGCTTGCACACATTTATGCAGAATGGTTTATATGTTCGGGGGTATAGTGGACATGCAACCAGGAAATCACGAGAACTGGGTTCTGACACTTTACAGCTATATGAATTGGAGAATATACATTCTCCAATTCATATAACTGGTAAATGTTCATATACACACATATTTATAGTTATGTGAACATACATGCATATACACATATGTATGTATATGTGTGAGTGCCTCCATTAAACTCCCCCTTTGACCCTTTAAAGTAATGACTAGGTAACCATGTGTTCCTGAAGGATACGTTGGGTTTGTGTCCTCCTTAGACCCATAATATGTATTTGTCATTGTTATCTTCTATTTATTCTTTTTCCAGCCTTACTTCCTTAACTAATTTTGAGACTTCATGTAAGGGCCAGGCTTTGAACATTTCCAGAAGGAATGGTGGGGCCTTATTGTGTCCTGCCATTATTCTTCCAGGTTCTGAGCTCTGTGTTTTTCGAGGACCTCAGGAGTGGTTTATTCCAGCAAGCTGTGAGCCTTCAGTGCCCTAAGCAGACTAATGTTAGGTGCAATCCGATCAGTGCCCTCCCAGTCTGAGGCGTGCAGGCTTCTTCCCCAGTTTGAGGTCCAAGCAACACAGCTGCAGATTCTAGGCATTCCTGGCTCACCCCTGGTTCATGCTTCTTTCTCGATCCCCTTGAGTACACAGTTGCAGGCTCCAGGTTTCCTTGGCTCACCCCTGAGCTGTACCTTGGAAGACTTTCATAAGTTACATGTCCAGGCTGGGGTTTTCTGGCTGGACTTCTTCCCTCATGCCCACAGGCTTCTGGCTACCTCTGTGTGCAGATCTGGCCTGGAAAAATGCACTTACTAGAGTTTCTTAGACTTCTTGATCATTTCTCGGTCTGGTGATCATTTTTCATCCTTGCTGGAGTAGTTATGAGGAAGCTGGGCTGTTGTTCAGCTCCTGATCACCAGACATCTCAACTGCAAGTCCTTTTAGGCTGGTTAAGAAGATAAAACTAACCCACATGAACCCGTAAGAAAACAAACAAATGAACAAAAAAACACAGCAAGCATCTAAATGTGGCGTGTCCAAAATATTATTGTCAGAGGATTTCAAACGTAACATCTTTGATATAACAACAGAACTACACGAGATATCATATTTTCTAAAAATAAAAAAGTCCTACTGTTACCTTTTATGTCACAATCATTTCCAAATATACCCTCACCCACCCAACCAGTGACCTTTCCCTTAAAAAATAACAAAAGTTAAACAATACCAAATGACCAAGAGAACATGTCTATGCAATAGCACCAAATAGTTCCTCACTTCTCCAGTGAAAGAAGGAGGATCATTCCTGAAGGAGGATCTTCCAACCAAGAATAGTATTTCCTGCTTAGGCTGATAGGAATCTTTAAGAAAAGATGATGCTTTAAGATACTTTAAGAAAAGATGAACCACAATTTCCTTTTAAGTTATTTGTGCAAAACTCAGAAAACCCACTGAACAGCCTGTTAAAATGGACAGATACCACTTTGGAAGTACCCACAGTAAGTCCAAAGTCAATATGCTTGTTAATACAAACATTAACAAGATGGAAATGGAATTGCTTTCTCATAGACTTCTTGACATGTACTGGCCTATTAGTTGGTAGCACTTACTTACAGATGCAAAATGTGTATAGAACAAAGCCCCCACCATTTAAGTTGCTTCCCAGCTCCCTTTCTCCCATCCTAGCCAAGGTCTCCCTGAGTTACCTTCTGAGCCAAAGAAATTCTGTAGGCTATTCCAAGAGAATTCTAAAATCCAATGGCCTGAAGAAATCCAAAAAAAGTAATGACCCTTCATTCTGGATGGGAGCAGCTTCAGGCAAGCCAGGGGCATTCTCCAAATAGCTCCATCTAGGAAGGAAACAAACAGATTAATATCTGAAATTTGATACCCGTTCCAGACACAAGTCGCAACAAACTTAGCAACAAAGCTGTCAAAATATGTTCCACAGACTCATTGGCAAGAGATCTGGACACATTAAAGAAATTCAGTGAAACCAAATCCTTTGCCAAATGGGGATGTTTGACAGCGTGTTCGGAAATACGTTTAGATCAAAACAGGAATGCATCCAAAAGAGTGATTCTCTCCATAAATTATTATGGAATGATTAGAAATAATTAGTCAGTGATTTCAAAATATTACATATATTTTTCAACGGTATTAAGAGGACGTGTTATATAACGTGGGATTTTGTTTTTACGTTGCCTTTCTGTATTTTTCTCTGCACTACTCACCAACAGTTTTTAAAGGAGAGGGGTGCAGATGGACTGTGCCACTATACAATTCATTACTGCTTTGGGAATATTGTTTATAGCTCACAGAAATCCTTTTGTAATTTTTCTAATTGGAGATTGATATCATAGAAGCATGGAACTTTAGATCTGGGTGGGACCTTAAAGATTATCTAGTCCAGGAGTTTTTAACCTAGGGCCTATGAACTTGTTTATTTAATCTTTTGATAATTTTATTTCAATATAATTAGTTTCCTTTATGATCTTACGTATTTTATTTTATGAATTTTAAAATATTATTTTGGAAATGAGTCCATAGTCTTCACCAGACATCCAAAGCTTAAAATAGATATTAAAAAGTCAGCAGTCAATAAATGCTCATTAAACACCTGCTATGAACTAGCCATTGTGCCAATCTCTAGCGATACAGAGTTGGCAAAAGACAGTCTCTGCCCTCAAGGAGGACACATTCTAGTGGGGGAGATAATACACAAATAAGCTATAGATAGGATAAACTGGAGATTTAATAGATGGAAGGCACTAGCATTAAGGGAGCCTTAGTGGTCTTCTCAAGGAGTAAGGAGAGAAGAGATAGGGGACAACGGCCAGTGAGGATGGATGGAGCAAGTGAGAATTTTTTTAGAATGGAGGAGACGTGGGCGTGTTTGTAGGCAGCAGGAAAGCAGCCAGTAGAAAGGGTGAGGAAGACAGAGGGAGCCGCTTGCTGTTCATATTGGTAAGAAGGGCTGCTTATGCCTGTGAGGCAGAAGTAGAGGAGGAGATAGTGGCATAAGGCATCTGGGTGATGTGAGATGAGGAAGGGAAGAGAAGGAGCTCTCCATGAACGGCCTCAATGCTTTTCACAGAAAGGTTAAGACTTCCTGATCTAGTCCAACTGCTCATTTTACAGAGGAAGGAAGCGAGGTTCAGAGAAAGACCCAATCACACCACACTGGTAGAAAATCCAGAACGGAAACCCAGGTCTCCTAACACCCATGCTGTAAGTCCTTCTATACAGTCAATTCATTTAAAAATGTTAGAGTAGTAAGTCACCAGTGACTGTCATAGCATGGTGAAAAGAGCTTTAGATTTGTTGTCAAATGATTTCGGTTCAAAGTAACCTGGGCAAGTCCTTTTAACTGCACGGGCCTCTATTTTCTCAGATGTGAAAGGATTAGACTAAATGTCTTCCAGGGTCCCATCCAACTCTAAATCCTGCAACCTTATGCCGTTTCTGAGAAAAGGTCTTTCTAAAAAAATCTACCCTGTGAACCTGGTATGAAAGAAAGACATGTGGGAGCAGTGTGGGGCAGAGAGGAAAACACAGGCTTTAGAGTTAGACCTGACTTTGAATCCTGGCTGTTCTCACTACGTGTGTGACCTGGGACAGGCCACTTCAACTTTTGAGGTCTCAGTTTCCTTACCAGCAAAATGAAGATGTTGGACAAGATGGCCTCTGAGGTCCTTTGCAGCTTAAAATAGGTAACTCCTTGACCCTTTCCTGGGAAAGGCGTCCCCAACCCATAAGAGGGAGGAAAACATTGACCTCTGTTCTAGGCTCACCTCGTCTCATAGTCCCAGTTCTCACCTCTGAAATAGATAACCTAACTCCTTATAGTCATGAGAGGAACCCATGTCTTTTAGCGTGTCATCCTCCCCTCAGAGTCAGGGAGAAGCTCTGAGCATTGTGGGGGTAGGCTTGGTGGAGCTTTACAGACTCACTAAAAACTAGCCAACTCATTGGGTAGTATCCCCAGCTGGCCTCTCCTCAGCTGCAATGTTATTTTCCCTCCTCCTGCTCTTTGAGAGTTAAGATTTAATGTCCTGCTAAGGGGTATTAACTTTTAAGTTGCCATAAAACCAAATAATTATATTTATCAAATTTGTTTTAATTACTGAGCACAGCTAAGCATATGTATGAGTTAGCCTAAAAAAGAAAAAAAATCCAGCCTGCACACCTGCTGTGAGGAACAGTTTCCAAAATGAGACGTGAGGAAAATATTTGAATTCAATTTCCCCGTTCCAACATCCCATTTGAGGAGGAGAAGAAGGAGAAAAAGAAGAAACACACACACACACACACACACACACACACACACTCACCCACATACTTCCAACCCAGAACTCGGCCTGTACAGTTAAGGGATTTTACAAGATGATACTGAGCTATGCTTCCTGTCTGTGAAGAAGGCACCAGCATATAAAATGGTAGTGAATTTGCATTACCTCCAATCCATCATTCCTTGAGTGCGCAGGAAAAACTGTGAGACTTGCTGCAACAAAACCCAGCCTTTCGTGTTGACAGATTCTTATTTAAGTGACTATGAATACAACAATTCCACAAATAATTTGTCAAGTGTGTGGCTGAACTGGCTCTGAACCCTGATAAATACCAACCCTCTGCGCGGCTACAAAGGCAGAATGTTCTGCGTGCGGGCAGGGAGGAGCAGGCGCAAGGATTTAACAATCGATGCTACTATATTTCTCTTTCCTTTGTGGTTTAAAAAAAATAACGCACACACACATCCAACAACAACTTTGAAAGGTGGCTTTTTCAACAGTGTTAAGTACTAAGGGTGGTGAAGGTTTGCAAATCTCAGTTTCATGATACAGCATGGGCTGGAAAAGCACATCCATTTTTAGACTCTGTTTATCACCTCCTGTCTGTGTTTCCCTCTGTAGAAACCTGCCCCTCCTCAATGAACAGCTCTAGAGGAGCCGGTTACTTACAAGGAGTTGCTAGTTGCTGGTTCTCACTCTGGGGGCATAAAGCCCCAGGATCTCTCAGGTTCTTGAGGATGCTCAGAGGGGCTCCAGTCCCTGGAGATGTATGCCTTAGAGCCTGGCCTAGCCACCTAAGGGCCTGGAACTCTGCATAAGCAGTAATCCAAATGAGTAAAAAGCTCCCCTCGGTCCTAACAGGAGTTCATCATCGGCCTGTGACTGCAAGGTCCAGTCTTTAGTTAAGGGCCTGTGTGCAAGATAGAAGAAAAAACATCCTTTTTAAGGAGATGTAAATCTAATCACTCTTGAAAACTGCAATACATACCTGAATGTCTCTTGCAGACATAATTTAGTATGCATTATTAATTTATTTTTCATAAAGCTTCTCAGCTACACAAAGGGTAAATAAATGGAAGTGCGTAGCCACACGGATAGTAATGTCAGTAAGTGGAAAATGTGAACATAAAAACAATTTTCCTTCCTAAAATCCCATCCAGGAGAACACACAAACCTTTCTTATGGAAGGATGCCTCTTGCAAACTCGATTATTCCAGACATTTTAATAAAGTACCGGCCGTTAATGGGACATGAACTCCACTATGCCATTGGCAAAGTGAAACTGTTACTTATCAATGCCGGACAGCCACGGATCAGAATCTGTGTTTCTATTTGTCAATTAGATTTAAACTTTTGACTCCCAGAGAGTTGGGCCTATGGAGATAATCAAGTATGCAGTGGATTAACGGATTCTAATGTAAAATGCTAATTATTTATTGTTTATAAAGCAATCGGAATAATGCAAAAGCTCAGACGCTAATGCCATCATGATTTTCCAGTCATTAACTTAACCAGGATTTGCATTTTGGGACTCTCGCCAGTGACTTCCATAGAGTACTTAAGTCATTTTTCAAACACCCTGTCCCATCTTCATCTATTCATCATTAATCACATTTGGTCACTTTACATAGAGAACACTATTCAGATGAAAGATAAAAGAAATACATTAATAAAACTAAAGCAAGTCTGAATACTTCAAAACATAAAGGTAGTAGATGAATATGGTTATGAAAGCAATCTGTACACTCTGCACTTAGTGTTAAAGTGGGTTTGGTGAAGCTGTTAGTGGGAGGGGGCTGGAGGGGGGGGGAGAAGTTTCTTTGCTATTTAAAAGGCATTGACTGCAAGGCAAAGCTGGGATTGTTCTTCCTTCTAGGCTCTTTTTTACCTGCCTCTTGAAATAAAGACATGGAAGGAAACTGGTGTAGAGAGTCCATCATTCTCCTTTGTGAGGCAGATGGGGAACACGGTGACAATTGTTGAACTGTCAATAGACCCGGGGGTGTCTTAAAAATGGAAAAGCCTAGAGAACACTTCAAACCTCGGAATGGAGCTGGTAATTTTAGATTGATTGGGATGGGGGGGCAGGAAACACCTTCCATTTCTGTTGATCCTCTCCAGTATCCTGATTCTGCTTCCAGTAAATTAATAGAAGGCTTACTTCCTGTGTTGGGAGCCTGGACAGTCCCTCCCCCTCTTTGAGCCTCAGTGTCTTTGTTTGCAAAATCAAGGAGTTTTACTAGATGACGCATAAGGTCTCTTCTACCTCTAAGTTGATGTTGCTGTGATTCGTCAGACTGAGAAACTGAGGCAATGCTGAATGGAGATGGAGGCTCGACCTCTGCTGACTGCCTTAGACAGAGCCGTGTTCCCTGACAAAAAAATCCTCTGCTGGAAGTCAGTTTATTCCCCTGAGAGAGGCATTGGCTGAAAGAGAGATGGGGTGCAGACTTTAATGATAAAGCCCGCTGGGGGGTCAGGGGTGGGAGCACTGCCTCAAGGCCAGGTTGGAAGACCGTTGCTAGGAGGCTATGAAAATGCAAGAAGGAAGAGAGTGGCAAAAAAGAGAAAGAAAGAAAGAAAAAAAGGGAAAAAAAACCTGACAGAGGGAGGAGACCGAAAGGGAAGCTACATCTGCTGTTACAATCCCACCCACACATAGATTTTTCACGAACACCAACTAACATATAGATATTTCAGGCCAACTTTTGCCCAGGCTCGCTTCTCTAGCATATATTTTTTTGCGGCAAAAAAAGAAGAAAGAAAGAAGGAAAAGAAGGAACGAAGAAAAAGAAAAGAAATAAAGAAAGAGAGAGAGGGAGGAAGGGAGGGAGGGAGGAAGGAAAGAAGGAAGGAAGGAAGGAAGGAAGGAAGGAAGGAAGGAAGGAAGGAAGGAAGGAAGGAAGGAAGGAAAGTAGGAAGGAAGGATGGAAGGAAGAAAGGAAGGAAGAAAGAAAAGAAGGAAGGAAGGAAGGGTGGGTGGGTGGGTGTGGGGCAGCTAAGTCCCCTAAAGAGAAAGTCTGTTCTCTTCCTCAGCCTCAGAGATGCAGCAACTACTATGTCTCACCTGCACAGAGATGGGTATGTCTGTGGTCCCCTGGACAGGGACCCAATCTGTGGTAACTGCTTAAAAAGAAAAAGAGTCAGGGGTGTGCAGGGGCACCCCTGGTAACTTAGAACTGCAAAGCTATGGTTCTTAGTCAGAGTTGAGCCCATGCTACCAGATCTGTGGGAACAGTTCCTCTAAAAGCACAAAGAACCCATCCAGCTTAATCAGTCATGGTGGACATTATGTGAGCTTCCTTCCACCTGATAGATGTTTCTCTGATGCAAGGACAACATTTCTGTGGGTGGAGGTTCCAACTCAAAGTTTGTGAATGGCTTGGGGGTAGAAGGGACCACACAAATAACCTAAAATGGAAAGAATAATCTAAAATTTGCTTATCTTTGACTCAATTTGGGGGCGGGGGAGGGTAAAAGTGGAACACCAGATTTCCTTTCACCATATTATCTTACATGAGGTGAAGTTAAAATGAATTTTCTTCCTTGATTTTCAGATTTATCTACTCCTACCGTTTCTCCTGACTTCTGGTCTCATCTCCCATTACCAACAGCATGCAAGTGATCTGCTTACCACGAGTCACTCAACACTCCTCTGTCCAGCCTCTGCTCAGCTGTCAAAGTGACCTTCCTAAAACACTGCTCTGACCATGTCACCCTCTCCCACCCCTGCTCAGTAAACTCCCGTGGCCTCCCTATCACCCTCAGGATCAAATATAAGATCCTCTTTTTGGCATTCAGAATCCTTCATTACCTCCCCTCCTCTGCTTCTTTCCACTCTACTTATGCCTTAAACATCTCCTGATCCCCTACTCCCTGACTGAGTGACACTGGCCTTCCCGCAGTTCCTTAAACAAGATACCACATCTCCTGACTCTGGGCACTTTCACTGGCAATTTCACATACCTGGAATGCTCTCCTTCATCATCTCTGCCTCCTGTCTTCCTTGGCTTCTTTAAATCCCAGCTAAAACCCCACCTTCTACAGGAAACCTTTTCCAATCCCCCTTAATTCTACTTCCTTCCCTCTGTTGATTATTTCCAATTTATCCTGTATATAGCTTGTGTGTAATTGTTTACATGTCATCTTCCCTATTAAACCGTAAGCTCCTTGAGAGCAGGGAATGCCTTACTTTTCTTTGTACATAAAAAAAAAAACACCTGATAAATGTTTATTGACTAACTGAACTATTGGACACCTTGAAATATGCATATACAAATGTGTGTTTTCTGTCTATACACACATATATGTATGTGTGTATATGTATATGTATATATATATATATGAATGTGTATCTCCTACAAATATCTAAAACTCAACATATCCAAAACTGAACTCATTATCTTTTCCCTTAAACCCTCACCTCTTCTGACTTGGCTGTCACTGTTGAGGGCACAGCCATGCTCCCAGGCTTGCAACTTAGATGTTATCCTCAACTCACCTTTCTCCTTAACCTCCCTACCCCATCTGTTGTCAGGACCTGTCAATTCTACCTCTACAACATCTCTCCTTTAGGCCTCTTTCTCCTTCTTTTAACACCGTTATGGTCATGGTGCGCATCCTCAGCACCTTACACCTTGACTCAAGTGTGCCCCCACTCCAGTCCATCCTCCAATCAGCTATCCAAGTGATCTTCCTAAAGCACAGATATAACCATGTCATTACGTTATTCAATAAACTCCAGCGGCTCCACATTGACTCCATGACCAAATATAAAATCCTTTCTGAAAACCCAGGTTGTCACGAAACCTGGGTTTGTCCTTCCTTTCCGATCTTCTTATGTCTTACTCTATTTCAAGTACTCCATAATCCACTGACCGTTGTCTTTGCTTTTCCTAACCCAAGAAACTCCATCTCCTAACTTTGGATATTTTCACCGACTGTCCCCCTGCTCGGAATGCACTCTCGCCTTATTTTTGGCTCCTGACTTTCCTCAGGTCTCCGTTAAAATTCTATCCTGTGCAAGAAGCCTTTAGTAGTCTTCCTTTCTATTAGTGCCTTCCAGGTTGCCAGCTGGAATCAGCTCAGGGGATCTAATTGTCAAATTTTCAGTGCGAGCATTGACACCTCAGAAATTAGCAAAAGCTACCAAATCACAGCTCATTGTTTGACTAGACTTAAGAAAGTTATGGAAAAATATTAATAATGTGGATTAAGCTTAAAAGTGTGCCATGCTTTTCTTTGTTAAACATTTACCAGCATTACGTCTCATCTGAGTTTATCTCCAAATTACCTTATATAACATATATATGTATAAATACATACATATCTACATTATTTGTGCATATTTGTTTACATACTATCTTCACCATTAGATTGTCAACTTTTTGAGGACAAGGACTCTCTGTTTTGGTTTGGTTTTTCACCCTTTTTTGTATACTCAGAGCTTGACATAATATCTGGCATACAGTGTAGGCACTTAATAAATGTTTGTTGACTTGATTTGACTTGATTTTTAATAAACCGAGTGAGGATGGAGAGAAGTAACTAAAAAATGTGAAGGATCTGTACACAAAACTCATGGATTATCAGGGGATATTTTAAATTTTCAAGGGAAACACAGTGATATGAAATGTTAGGTATTTTGTTTTTGTTTTTGTCTTTCAGATGCAGTGGAAAAATGACTGAGACACTCAGAGTTCCAGGAACCAAGAACGTTTGGGGACTTCTGTGAAGGATCTGTACCTGGAAAGGACTTTACTAGTTGTACCAGTGGTGTCAAACTCAAATAAAAACCTATGCAGGCCACATATTGACTTCAAAAACCACAAATTAATATTACGTATGCTGCATTATATTTTTATTTATTTTGTTATACATTACCCAATCACATTTTAATCTGGTTCTAGTCCACTACAGAGTTTTGCTGCCCCAAGGCCATGAGATTGACACCTCTGATCTACTTCAACCCCCCATTTTGAAAATGAGGAAACTGAAGCCAAGGGAGGTTAAGGGTCCTCTCTTTCCAAATGTGGAAAAAAAAGGAATTTGGAAGAAATCTAATTTATAACTTGAGGGTCTGAGAGCCAAATCTGGCCAGCCACTTGTTCATTTTGTACGGTCAGTGAGCTAAGAATGTTTTTTTACATTTTTAAATCCAGTAAAATTTTATTTAAAAAATTTAAAACCTATTCTCAGCTCACTGGCCATACAAAAACAGTCAGTAGGCTAGATTTGGCCCACAGACCTTAGTTTGCACACCCTTGCCTTAGATAACTCACAAAGTGAAATTTGTGCAGAGGTGGTATTGTCCACGTAAAGGAGTGATCAGAATCACTAGGCAATTTCCATTTTTATCACAAGCTTTGGAATCTGAGTTCTTCCTATAATCCACTTGGCTTTTGAGATTTAGTAGGTTGTTGTAGTTTCTCTGTCTGGCCACAGGTAAGGGTTGGACAGTGGACAAAACATGCCCTTTGAATTTTCTGATATCTGTGGTGATAGAACCTTGATCTCTCAGATCTAATTTTAAGTCTCTTTCTATTATATACCATACCATAAATCCAGAATCAAGCCAGATTTCTTAGGTCATGGCTAAATATGGCACTTATTCTGCTGGTTTTCTACAACTCACACATCTAGTGGCACCATGGGGACCCAAGGAGACAGACCTCACCACTAACTTGCTGTATAACTTTGTTGGGCAAATCACTTCAACTCTTTGAAACTCAATTTC